>NC_041382.1:138683313-138692992 GCF_002162155.2 Triticum dicoccoides | reverse complement strand
GGGGTCGGCGGCTTGGTGAAGGGGTCAAGGAGGAGGAGTCCTCCTCGGACTCGCGGCGGTGGCGGCGACGTTCTCCGGCCGGACTCGGTCAGGGTGAGGCGGTGCCGCGACTGGGCCGTGGCCTGGCGCTAGTTGGGCCGGCCAAGTTCGGCCGTGAATTCTTTTTTTTAAAGATTACGCCAGAAAAACATCCTAATAAATAAAATAAAAATCTAAAAATGCCAAAACAAATTTTCACCGTCTAAATAAAATACTTAGAACATGATGAACATTTTCTTGGCCTAACATGCAATTTTAAAAATATGCATATTTTTCTAATTCAAATAAAATTGAATGAAATCCAAATAAAAAATTGTTTATTTGATTTTAATATTTTTCCTCTAATATTTCGTTTATTTTGGAGAAGTCATATTATCTCCTCTCATATATTTTAATATGAAATATTTTCGGAGAGAAAAATCATTAAAACCAAAATGATCCTTGTTTCCATATTTGAGAAAAAAATCAAATATGAAAACGATGAAATCCCCAACTCTCTCCGTGGGTCCTTGAGTTGCCTAGAATTTTGAGGATTGCGAGACGAAATGCAATAAAATATGATATGCATGAATGACCTATGTATAACATTCCAAATTGAAAATTTGGGATGTTACACATAGACACACTCTCCCCTCTCGTTGCTATGCATCTCCTAGATAGATATTGCATGATCGCAGGAATATTTTTGAAATACTGCGTTCCCCAACAGTGGTATCCGAGCCAGGTCTATGCGTAGATGTTATATGCACGAGTAGACCACAAAGAGTTGTGGGCGATAATAGTCGTACTGCTTACCAGCGATGTCTTACTTTGATTCAGCGGTATTGTTGGATGAAGTGGCCTAGACCGACATTACATGACCGCGTTGATGAGACTGGTTCTATCGACGTGCTTCGCACACAGGTGGCTAGTGGGTGTCTGTTTCTCTAGCTTTAGTTGAATCGAGTTTGACTACGCCCGGTCCTTGTTGAAGGTTAAAATAGCACACTTGACAAAAAATCGTTGTGGTTCTGATGCATAGGTAAGAACGGTTCTTGCTAGAAGCCCATAGCAGCCACGTAAAACTTGCAATAACAAAGTAGAGGACTTGTAACTTGTTTTTGTAGGGCATGTTGTGATGTGATATGGTCAAGATGTGATGATATAAACTGTTGTATGAGATGATCATGTTTTGTAACAGTTATTGGGCGACTGGCAGGAGCCATATGGTTGTTGCTTTATTGTATGAAATGCAATCGCCATGTAATTGCTTTACTTTATCACTAAGCGGTAGCGATAGTCGTAGAAGCAATAGTTGGTGAGACGACAATGATGCTATGATGTATATCAAGGTGTCAAGCTGGTGACGATGGTGATCATGGCGGTGCTATGGAGATGGAGATCAAAGGCACAAGATGGTGAGGTCCATATCATATCACTTATTTTGATTGCATGTGATGTTTATCCTTTATGCATCTTATTTTTCTTAGTACGGCGGTAGCATTATAAGATGATCTCTCACTAAATTTCAAGGTATAAGTGTTCTCCCTGAGTATGCACCGTTGCTACAGTTCGTCGTGCCGAGACATCACGTGATGATCGGGTGTGATAAGCTCTACATTCACATACAATGGGAGTAAGCCAGTTTTGCACACGGAGAAAACTCGGGTTAAACTTGACGAGCCTAGCATATGCAGATATGGCCTCGGAACACTGAGACCAAAAGGTCGAGCGTGAACTCATATAGTAGATATGATCAACATAGTGATGTTCACCATTGAAAACTACTCCATCTCACGTGATGATCGGACATGGTTTAGTTGATATGGATCACGTGATCATTTAAATGACTAGAGGGATGTCTATCTAAGTGAGAGTTCTTAAGTAATATGATTAATAGGACTTTAATTTTTCATGAACTTAGTACCTGGTAGCATTTTGCATGTCTTTGTTGTTGTAGATAAATGGCCCGTGCTACTGTTCCTCTCATTTTTAATGCGTTCCTAGAGAAAGCTAAGTTGAAAGATGATGGTAGCAACTACACGGACTGGGTCCATAACTTGAGGATTATCCTCATTGCTGCACATAATAATTACGTCCTGGAAGCACCGTTAGGTGCAAAGCCCACTGCAGGAGCAACACCAGATGTCATGAACGCCTGGCAGAGAAAAGCTGATGACTACTCGATAGTTCAGTGTGCCATGCTTTACGGCTTAGAATCGGGACTTCAACGACGTTTCGAATGTCATGGAGCATATGAGATGTTCCAGGAGTTGAAGTTAATATTTCAAGCAAATGCCCGAATTGCGGGATATGAAGTTTCCAATAAGTTCTATAGCTACAAGATGGAGGAGAATAGTTCTGTCAGCGAACATATACTCAGAATGTCTGGGTACCACAACCACTTGACTCAACTGGAGTTAATCTTCCTGATGATAGTGTCATTGACACAGTTCTTCAATCACTTCCACCAAACTACAAAACCTTCATGATGAACAATAATATACAAGGGATGGATAAGACAATTCCCGAGCTCTTCGCAATGCTAAAGGCTGTGGATGTAGAAATCAAGAAGGAGCATCAAGTGTTGATGGTCAACAAGACCACTAGTTTCAAGAAGAAGGGCAAAGGGAAGAAGGGGAACTTCAAGAAGAATGGCAAGCAAGTTGCTGCTCAAGTGAAGAAACCCAAGTCTGGACCTAAGCCTGAGACTGAGTGCTTCTGCTGCAGAGGGACTGGTCACTAGAAGCGGAACTGCCCCAAGTATTTGGCGGATAAGAAGGATGGCAAAGTGAAAGGTATATTTGATATACATGTTATTGATGTGTACCTTACTAATGCTCGTAGTAGCGCCTGAGTATTTGATACTGGTTCTGTTGCTCATATTTGCAACTCTAAACAGGGGCTAAAGATTAAACAAAGATTGGCTAAGGACGAGGTAACGATGCGCGTGGGAAATGGTTCCAAAGTCGATGTGATCGCTGTCGGCACGCTACCTCCACATCTACCTTCGGGATTAGTTTTAGACCTGAATAATTATTATTTGGTGTCGGCGTTAAGCATGAACATTATATCTGGATCTTGTTTGATGCGAGACGCTTATTCATTTAAATCAGAGAATAATGGTTGTGCTATTTATATGAGTAATATCTTTTATGGCCATGCACCCTTGATGAGTGGTCTATTTTTATTGAATCTCGATAGTAGTTATACACATATTCATAGTATTGAAGCCAAAAGATACGAGTTTAATAATGATAGTGCAACTTATTTGTGGCACTGCCGTTTAGGTCATATTGGTGTAAAGCGCATGAAGAAACTCCATGCTGATGGGCTTTTGGAATCACTTGATTATGAATCACTTGATGCTTACGAACCATGCCTCATGGGCAAGATGACTAAAACTCTATTCTCCGAAACAATGGAGCGAGCAACAGACTTATTGGAAATAATACATACTGATGTATGCGGTCCAATGAGTGTTGATGCTCGCGGCGGGTATCATTATTTTCTGACCTACACAGATGATTTGAGCAGATATGGGTATATCTACTTGATGAAACATAAGTCT
The DNA here is from genome assembly GCF_002162155.2 of Triticum dicoccoides. Classification (NCBI taxonomy): domain Eukaryota; kingdom Viridiplantae; phylum Streptophyta; class Magnoliopsida; order Poales; family Poaceae; genus Triticum; species Triticum dicoccoides. The sequence continues at coordinate 138,689,403 of NC_041382.1, read as the reverse complement.
GAAACATTTGAAAAGTTCAAAGAATTTCATAGTGAAGTGGAAAATGAATGTAACAAGAAAATTAAGTTTCTACGATCTGATCGTGGGGGTGAATATTGCTACCTCTTGAGCACTGCGTTGGTTTTCCCTTGAAGAGGAAAGGGTGATGCAGCAAAGTAGCGTAAGTATTTCCCTCAGTTTTTGAGAACCAAGGTATCAACCCAGTAGGAGGCCACGCTCAAGTCCCTTGCACCTACACAAACAAATAAGAACCTTGCAACCAACGCAATAAAGGGGTTGTCAATCCCTTCACGGCCACTTGCAAAAAGTGAGATTTGATAGAGAAGATAAGATAATACTTTTGGTATTTTTATGATAAATACTAAAAGTAAAGAAAGCAAAATAAACGGCGCAGGAAATAGCTTGTTGACGGGAGATTAATATGATGGAAAATAGACCCGGGGGCCATAGGTTTCACTAGTGGCTTCTCTCAAGATAGCATAAGTATTACGGTGGGTAAACAAATTACTGTCGAGCAATTGATATAATTGAGCATAGTTATGAGAATATCTAGGTATGATCATGTATATAGGCATCACGTCTGTGGCAAGTAGACCGAGTCCTGCCTACATCTACTACTATTACTCCACTCATCGACCGCTATCCATCATGCATCTAGAGTATTAAGTTCATAAGAAAGGAGTAACGCTTTAAGCAAGATGACATGATGTAGAGGGATAAACTCATGCAATATGATATAAACCCCATCTTTGTATCCTCGATGGAAACAATACAATACATGTCGTTTCCCCTACTGTCACTGAGATCGAGCACCGCAAGATTGAACCCAAAGCTAAGCACTTCTCCCATTGTAAGAAAGAACAATCTAGTAGGCCAAACCAAACTGATAATTCGAAGAGACTTGCAAAGATAACCAATCATACATAAAAGAATTTTGAGAAGATTCAAATATTGTTCATAGATAATCTTGATCATAAACCCACAATACATCGGATCTCGACAAACACACTGCAAAAGAAGATTACATCGAATAGATCTCCAAGAGAATCGATGAGAACTTTGTATTGAGATCCAAAGAGAGAGAAGAAGCCATCTAGCTAATAACTATGGACCCGAAGGTCTGAGGTAAACTACTCACACATCATCGGAGAGGCTATGGTGTTGATGCAGAAGCACTCTGTGATCAATGCCCCCTCCGGGGGAGCGCCAGAAAAGGCCCTAAGATGGGATCTCATGGGTACAGAAGGTTGCAGCAGTGGAATTAGGTTTTCTTGGTGATCGTCGATGGTTTGGGGGTACGTAGGTATATATAGGAGGAAGAAGTAGGTCGGTGGAGCCACGAGGGGCCCATAAGGGTGGAGGGCGCGCTCAGGGGGGTAGGAGTGCTCCCCTTCCTTGTGGCCTCCTCGTTGATTTCTTGACGTCCACTCTAAGTCATCTGGATCACGTTTGTTCCAAAAATCACGCTCCCGAAGGTTTCATTCCGTTTGGACTCCGTTTGATATTCCTTTTTTGCGAAACACTAAAGTAGGCAAAAAACAACAATTTGGGCTGGGCCTCCAGTTAATAGCTTTGTCCCCAAAATAATATAAAAGTGTATAAATAAGCCCATTAAACATCCAAAACAGAATATATAATAGCATGGAACAATAAAAAACTATAGATATGTTGGAGACGTATCAAATATTTGAGTTATGAGTTTGGTCTTCATTTGAAACAATACCGAATAGTTTCGTAACTCACGCCACCTAGAACACCACATCGTAATGGTATGTCCGAACGTCATAACCGCACTTTATTAGATATGGTGCATCTACGATGTCTCTTACTGATTTACCGCTATCATTTTGGGGTTATGCTTTAGAGAGGCTACATTCATGTTAAATAGGGCACCATCGAAATCCGTTGAGACGACATCATATGAACTGTGGTTTGGAAAGAAACCCAAGTTGTCATTTCTTAAAGTTTAGGGCTGCGATGCTTATGTGAAAAAGCTTCAACCTGATAAGCTCGAACCCAAATCGGAGAAATGTGTCTTCATAGGATACCCAAAGGAGACTATTGGGTACACCTTCTACCACAGATCCGAAGGCAAGATATTCGTTGCTAAGAATGGATCCTTTCTAGAGAAGGAGTTTCTCTCGAAAGAAGTGAGTGGGAGGAAAGTAGAACTTGATGAGGTAACTATACCTTCTCACTTATTGGAAAGTAGTTCATCACAGAAATCAGTTCCAGTGACTCCTACACCAATTTGTGAGGAAGCTAATGATGATGATCATGAAACTTCTGATCAAGTTACTACCAAACCTCGTAGCTCAACCAGAGTAAGATCCGCACCAGAGTGGTACGGTAATCCTGTTCTGGAGGTCATGTTACTTGACCATGACGAACCTACGAACTATGAGGAAGCAATGATGATCCCAGATTCCGCGAAATGGCTTGAGGCCATGAAATCTGGGATGGGATCCATGTATGAGAACAAAGTGTGGACTTTGGTTGACTTACCCAATGATCGGCAAGCAATAGAGAATAAATGGATCTTCAAGAAGAAGACTGATGCTGACAGTAATGTTGCTGTCTACAAAGCTCAACTTGTTGCGAAAGGTTTTCGACAAGTTCAAGGAGTTGACTGTGATGAGACCTTCTCACTCATAGCGATGCTCAAGTATGTCCTAATCATGTTAGCAATTGCCGCATTTTATGATTATGTAATTTTGTAAATGGATGTCAAAACTGCATTCCTTAATGGATATCTTAAAGAAGAGTTGTATATGATACAACCAGAAGGTTTTGTCGATCCTAAAGGAGCTAACAAAGTGTGCAAGCTCTAGCGATCCATTTATGTACTGGTGCAAGCCTCTCGGAGTTGGAATATACGCTTTGATAGTGTGATCAAAGCATATGGTTTTATACAGACTTTTGGAGAAGGTTGTATTTACAAGAAAGTGAGTGGGAGCTCTGTACCATTTCTGATATTATATGTGGATGACATATTGTTGATCGGAAATGATACTGAATTTTTGAATAGCATAAAAGGATACTTGAATAAGATTTTTCAATGAAAGACCTCGGTGAAGCTGCTTATATATTGGGCATCAAGATCTATAGAGATAGATCAAGACGCTTAATTGGACTTTCACGAAGCACATACCTTGATAAAGTTTTGAAGAAGTTCAAAATGGATCAAGCAAAGAAAGGGTTCTTGCAGGGCCGGCCCTATGTTTCGGGAGGCCCTAGGAAAACTCGATGATATGGGCCCCTAAGTACTAAGACCATATATATATATATGTGTGTGTGTGTGTGTGTGTGTGTGTTTGCATGATACATAAACAATATATATAACTTCATTTGCATAATATTAAAGTAAGCTTTCAACCATACATCTTTAGTTTAAAATTTTACTACAATAATTGTTGGACAATGCTAAATAAAACTAACATGACATGATTACCTCAAATAGGAAACAAATTTATTTGCTCCTTTGTACTTGCACCATCTTCATTGACCTTAGCATCTGAATTTTCATGCTCTGGATTAGTTCCTTGCCTATGTTCTTCACTGACATGAACAATACTTGAAGATGTAAAATACTTTGTCAAAGAACCCTTCAGTGGTTGAATTTTTAGATCTTTTTCTTTTTTTTCTTTTCCTTTTTCAGCACCCGACAAATGCTTCTTAGGCAACATGGCATGCTATTGTCCTAATATTATGAAGCAAAGAGTAGACAACGAATTAGAAATTTATAGATCAGATGACCGGAACCCTAGACATGTACACAGAAAGACAAAAAATCAGTATGGTTGAATACATACTATGAATGATTGAATTAGAAAATTATACATCAAAAATTTGATACTTCATGGGATGAATCATGGATGAATAGTTTAATATACGTAGTAAAGAAACTACTGAAATTGGGGCATGGATGAATGGATCAGGAACATCCGAACATGGATAATGGATATGTACCTGCATTCGCATACATACGTATTGCCATATTGCTGGAAGGCCAAGTTGCTGGACTGCTGCGTGCCGCGGCGGCCACGAGCGACTAAGGCTCCGAGCGAGGAATGAGGGAGCAAATGGGCTGATGAGATGACCAAGACGAACAGACGAGCGATGAATAGGGAAAGTCAGATATTCCGATTGATTTGTTTCACACGTACGCGTGCCTCGTGCAGGCGTGACTTGTGTGTGTGATGCTTCCCTACGCATTACTACGCGATCTGATGGGCCAAGCCCATCTTGCTTTCTTCCTCTCATAATTTTTTCCTTGTCTATTTTTTTGCTGGGCTATACTATATGTGTAGTACATCATGGCCCCCCTCCGGCCTGGGCCCTGGGCCGTCGCCCCTTTGGCCATACCCCAGGGCCGGCCCTGGGTTCTTGCCCGTGTTACAAGGTGTGAAGTTGATTCACACTCAATGCCCAACCACTGCAGAAGATAGAGAGAAAATGAAAGTCATTCCCTATGCTTCAGCCATAGGTTCTATCATGTATGCGATGCTGTGTACCAAACCTATTGTGTACCTTGCCATGATTTTGGTAAGGGTGTACGATATTGATCTAGGAGTGGATCACTGGACAGCGGTCAAAATTATCCTTAGAAGATTAAGGAGATATTTCTCAGTTATGGAGGTGATAAAGAGTTCGTCGTAAAGAGTTACATCGATGCAAGATGTTACACCGATCTAGATGACTCTGAGTCTCAATCTGGATACATATTGAAAGCGGGAGCAATTAGCTAGAGTAGCTCCATGCACATCATTGTATACATGGAATATTTGCAAAATACATACGGCTCTGAATGTGACAGACCCATTGACTAAAGCTTCTCTCACAAGCAAAACATGATCACACCTTAGTACTCTTTGGGTGTTAATCACATAGCGATGTGAACTAGATTATTGACTCTAGTAAAACCCTTTGGGTATTAGTCACATGGCGATGTGAACTAATCACATAAAGATGTGAACTATTGGTGTAAATCACATGATGATGTGAACTAGATTATTGACTCTGGTGCAAGTGGGATACTGAAGGAAATATGCCCTAGAGGCAATAATAAAGTTGTTATTTATATTTCCTTATATCATGATAAATGTTAATTATTCATGCTAGAATTGTATTAACCGTAAACTTGATACATGTGTGAATACATAGACAAACAGAGTGTCCCTAGTATGCTTCTACTTAACTAGCTCGTTAATCAAAGATGGTTAAGTTTCCTGACCATAGACATGTGTTGTCATTTGATGAACGAGATCACATCATTAGAGAATGATGTGATGGACAATACCCATCTATTAGCTTAGCATAATGATTGTTTAGTTTTATTGCTATTGCTTTCTTCATGACTTATACATGTTCCTCTGACTATGAGATTACGCAACTCCCGAATACCCGAGGAACACCTTGTGTGCTATCAAACATCACAATGTAACTAGGTGATTATAAATATGCTCTATAGGTGTCTCTGATGGTGTTTGTTTGGTTGGCATAGATCAAGATTAGGATTTGTCACTCCGTGTATCGGAGAGGTATCTCTGGGCCCTCTCGGTAATGCACATCACTATAAGCCTTGCAAGCAATGTGACCAATGAGTTAGTTACGGGATGATGCATTACAGAACGAGTAAAGAGACTTGACGGTAACGAGATTGAACTAGGTATGATGATACTAACGATCGAATCTCGCGCAAATAACATACCGATGAGAAAGCGAATGACGTATGTTGTTATGCGGTTTGACCGATAAAGATCTTTGTAGAATATGTAGGAGCCAATATGAGCATCCAGGTTCCGCTATTCGTTATTGACCGAAGATATGTCTCGGTCTTGTCTACATATTTCTCGAACTCGTAGGGTCCGCACACTTAACGTTCCATGACGATTTGTATTATGAGTTTCGTGTTTTGAAGAACTGAAGTTTGTTCGGAGTCCCAGATGAGATCACGAACATGACGAGGAGTCTCAAAATGGTCGAGACAGAAAGATTCATATATTGGAAGGCTACATTCAAACACTGGAATGGTTCGGGTCATTTCGCATAAGTTTTGGAGTACCGGGGGTTACCGGAACCCCCCCTCCC
>NC_041382.1:138677448-138683088 GCF_002162155.2 Triticum dicoccoides | reverse complement strand
GAGAAGAGAGAGGGTCAGCCAGAGGTGCCCCCCTCTTGCCCAGTCCGAATTGGACAAGGGGAGGGGGTGGCGCCCCCCTCCTTCCTTCTCTTCTCTCCTCTTTCCATTCTTCTCCTACTTGGACTAGGAAAGGGGGGCCGAATACTACTTGGACTAGGAGTCCAAGTAGGACTCCCCCCATGGCATGCCCCCTCCTAGGGCCGGCCACCTCTCCTCCCCCCTTTATATACATGGTAGGGGGGACCCCAAAGACACACCAAAGTTTCTCTTAGCCATGTGCGGTGCCCCCCTCCATAGTTACACACCTAGGTCATATCGTTGTAGTGCTTAGGCGAAGCCCTGCGCCGGTAAACTTCATCATCACCGTCGCCACGTCATCATGCTGACGGAACTCTCCCTCGGCCTCAACTGGATCAAGAGTTCGAGGGACGTCACCGAGCTGAACGTGTGCTGATCGCGGAGGTGTCGTACGTTCAGTACTTGGATCAGTTGGATCACGAAGACGTTCAACTACATCAACCACGTTATTAAACGCTTCCGCTTTCGGTCTACAAGGGTACGTAGACACACTCTCCCCTCTCATTGCTATGCATCTCCTAGATAGATCTTGCGTGATCGTAGGAAATTTTTTGAAATACTGCGTTCCCCAATAGGTAATGGGCCAGAATATAGGACGGGCTAGAAACGACGCAGCGGGTTAACAGACCACAAACAGGCCGATTCTATCCACGGGCCGAATTTGGCCCATTGGGCGAACGGGCCAAAAGTAATCAAGGGCCAGAAAGGAGCCCAAGACCGTATGGCCCGTCAGTAGGCCAAAAGCTAACACGGGCTGGAAATGGGCCATGTGAATCATGGGTCGTACATTATGGGCTAGAGTCACCGTGGGCCACTAAAGGGCCTAAAGATACGAAAGGCCTCATATGGGCCGAAACACGTCATGGGCCATACATGGGCCGAAAGTGAATGGGCTGGTGTTATATTCGACGGCCCACATGACATTTTTGGGCCAATTTCAGGAAGGCCCTAACGGGTCGTGAGTTACCGGGCCAAAAATGGGCTATTTGCGAACAAACTGTTAATAGGTTTTTCATGGGCCGGCCTGCTAACTTTTGACCAAGTCAAATGGGCCGGCCTTTGTAAGCTAAATGGGCCAGTGGTGGGCCATCGCATGTGTCGACATATCATAGGCGCCTATCTGACCTAATGACGAGCTGACACGTGTTTCCTCTGGCCAATGAGAATTTTATACGTGGAAAATCGCCATTGGTCCGGGCTATTAATGGGTTATCGGATCCAAAACCGGACCCGATAGCTTAACGGTGACCCGTTACGGTGGATGCCACGTGTCGGTTACCCTTGATGAAAGCACTTCCATGACGCGTCATTTATCATCATGGAAGTGAACACTTCCGTCATGATAATTTTGGTATTGTCATAGAACACTTCTACGACAACACAGGTATGACTATCTTGATTCTATCATAAAATCATCATGGATGTACATGCATGACAGAAAACGTGACCTACTATGACAAACACGTATCATCACGGAAGTGTATTTTTTTGTAGTGGTTACAAATCATAGATAGTCGGCTTATCATCAGTGGGGATACAATCCTCCATGACTTTGGTAGCTTCGTCTTGTACGCCGTGTCCTCCACATGGGTCTTCGTATAACGCACCTCGGTCCAAACCTATGTGGCGCAGGATGGAACCGACCCATGAGTCCTCACGTCGACCCACCACAACTAGAAATGATGTGCCCACCACACCTCACACACTACTGGCAACTAAGAAAATAAGCATATACAATAGTACAAAGTTATACACGAAAGTTAATTGCATGGTGCATCCAATAATATTTGTTCTGCATTGTGAGTGTTTACATTTTTCTCCTAAAATATTAGTCAAGGGAAAGAGAAACGAAGGGCAGATCTCTCTTTGTCTCCACCGCACAGTCCCTCTCTCTAAACCACTTTCATGTACGCACACAAACTATCTCTCAGCCCTCTAAAAGTACGCCCCTGACACATTCACACTTGACGGTCACTGTATTTCAAGAGAAAGCACTATACAGTCACTGGACTTTAGAATATGCTCATTACGGTCACTGTATACATTCTCGTGGTGATCATATGGTATCTATCTCACCATACGTCTCCGTATTTTTTTGATGACACAGACGGACATTGTATTTGATGCGTGCTCCGTATTTTGTTGACGACACTTACAGTCATTGTATTTGAAGAGAAAGCACCATATGGTCACTGAACTTCAGAATAAGCTCATTACGGTCACCATATACATTTTGTGGTGCTAACCAACTTATGGTTGGATGGTTAGGAGGACAGTGATTTCCCCAACCCACAAGGGTTAAAGTCCTGGTGCTCGCATTTATCCTAGATTAATTTCAGTATTTTCTAGTGATGTGTGTTCAGTGGGAGGAGATGTTCCCTTTGACACGAGGCTCCTATGGTGACTTCGTAAAATCTCAAGATCATATGTTGGCTCACTCTCTCAAAGGTGCTCATAGGGGTAGGGTGTGCATGTGTGCGCTTATAGCGGTGAGTTTTTGCGCATATATATATGAGAGCTTGCGTCTGTACCATGTTAAAAAATACATGTCGTGATTATACGGTCACTGGCTCACTGTACAACTCCGTAATTTATTGATGACACGATCAATTGAGCAGTCAAACATTCCACGTGGCGCAACTAGTGTTGTACCATCAGCGCACGTAACCATGGCGCCCACCTGTCAGCGTGTATATGAAAGAAAGAAATGGTAGCTTGCATCTGTATTGTGTTAATAAAATACATTTCATGGTGATCATATGGTCACTGGCTCACCATAGAACACTGTAATTTGTTGATGACACGATCAATTGACCAGTCAAACGGTCCATGTTGACCAGCGCACATTACGGTAGGGCCCACCTGTCAGCGCGTATATGAAAGATAGAAGTGGTAATAAATTAGTGGTTGGTGGGGATTCGAAGTCGTTAGACCTCTGGTTGACATCCCGCGCGCCCTAACCACAGCGGACAAGGTCGCCTTGTGATGATATGCTGAGCCGGCCATTTTAATTGCACGCACGCACGAGCCACTGTAGTGAATACAAACACACCACACATGCGCGCACACACGCCCGCATGCATGCATGCAATACTCACACGTACACATGCACACACGCAACACACGCACGCATCCATGTGTGCAACACTGACACGCACACATGCACGCATGAACACACGCGTGCATGCACACATGCATGCAACACTGAAACTTACACATGCACGCATGCAACACTCACACACCTATATGCACACAGCACATGACGCAAGACACACGCTCAACCAATACATGCATGCACCCTTTGTTAAGGACATGGATTGTTACGGGTATTAATCAATCTTATCTGTGATAAGCAGAGCATTGATGTTTTGACGCGGTCTTTATGAATCACAACGTATCGAACGGACTATCAACGTATATATGAAAATTTTAAAATTCTCTTACATTATATAGTAGGCTTATCAACCTACATGAATTAGATGACGTCACACTCAATGAACAATCATCGGTTTATCAAATGGCTGCTTTTTACCGGCCTGGCCCACCAAAAGCTCCTCTGTCGTGCGCTGCCTGCGTTCGGTCACTGACATGCAGTCCAGGTACCCAACGAGCCCACACATCAATGGAAGACCGGCGTGGTGTCGTACATCCGAGTCGAGGGCGCCGCTCGCTGCACGCCCGGCTGAACATGCTTGCTTGCCGCATTCAAATGCCTCCATTAAATCCGCATGGAAGCCAAGAAACCCACTTCGGCCACGTGTCCATTCATGACCGGGCCGACATTAAACGCAACGCTAGCCGAGCTCCTCCCGTCTGCCGTCTATTTAATATCCTATTTAAACGAGGCCAGACGTCGGCCAAGAATCGCACACCTCCGCCGCTCCCCTATATCCTCCTTCACCATTTTCTCCACCCTTAAAATGGCTTACAAAGAGTAGTTATCCGGCATCCAATCGGCTGCGTTGCCCACCGACCCCGCCGGATACGATCTATGCAACTCGTTGATCCACCTCCCTCCCCTCGCCCGACGGAACCAGTTGCCGCCCCAAGTCGGCGTTGGTTCAGCAACTCACCACTCCAGGCCAGCTCGATAAGGAGCGGCGACCTGCTCCATGCCGGCACGGCAGGGAGCACGGACGTCCTTGCTACCTTCCATGCCGTAATCATGTACCGCGCCTCCCATGTCTACGACCGTGTCTCCTGTGTCTGTGGCCGGGAATCCCATGCCTGCGGCTGCCATGCAAGCAGAGACAGAAGTTGGGTGCGCAGAGAGCAATGAGTCAGTGGCCAGCGCCTCCACGTCCGCCGCCGTCATCAAGAGAAGTACAACACGGGAGGCCGCCGCCGCTTGGGTCACATGAAAGCTACCGCCGAGGTAACACCGGCGTACACAGCATGTGTCTTGCCGGATCCTTCTGTTGCCGACAAATGGATCCACGCGCGACCATTTAGGCTAGGTATTATTATACCTATGTTGTTGAGGAGTAGCACGACTTAGTTGATTTAAATGTAATGAAATCCGTCCGTCATGTCTATATGAAAATCCGGTATTTTATATGAATTACGTCATTGTTTATATGAAATATCGCCGTGTTTGCATGAATTTTGTCCGGTCAGTTGAGTTGTTGTCAGAATGTGTGCGACTATGGTTGGATGGCGTAATTTGCGTGTCGCCAGTCGATCTGCGGCCAGCTCAGATGGCGAGGTGGGATAAAAAAAGAACAGCTCGTGCGAGCTCGTCTCCAACGCGCGTGATGGAGGATGCATGAGCACCCGAGCTCTACCTCCTTCATCAGTGGCAAAGGCACGGGTGGACAAAAGGGTCGCCAATATTTTGGCTACCCCGGGCAAGATCCAAATAGCCCCTTCCAGCCCCACCCCTCCTAGCACATTTAAATCCCTCGTTCACCGTGAAATTTTGCCATGTGTTGTTTTCATGGATATTTTATTGTGTGAAAACAAATTTAAATATGAAGGAATAATTAGTGTCCATGGTCTTCTGTCGGGACATGGTTGGATGGCCTCATAGTAGTAGTAGTGTAGAGTAATAGTACTACTAGATAGTGAGTGTTTACTACTGTATCATGTACATACTAATTGCAACGCATGCATGTGTTAGCAGTATAATGACAACGTACTAATTTTATGGTAAGATTTGTGTAGGTTGGATGCCATATTATTGCTCTAACATGTGTTCAAAGTTAGCCTCCAAAACACATTTTAGACCTTATATGGATTGAGGGAGTACATGCATTGCTGAGGTTTCTCTTAATCCTTTCATGCAACGTGTTTATTGAAGCTTGAAATGTGAACATGTGAATGGGAGGGACTACTACAACCCTTCCAAAAAAACTATAGTACTAATGGTATCGTACTCCCTGCGTTCACCATCTCACATGCTCAAGGGTGTTGTTATAATAGACCCACCCTATATGTATATATGTGTGTGTGCGCGCGCACATGCGTGTGTCAATGTGGATTTGTTACCTGCGTGGTTAGCTATTCATATGCTACCAATCATTGGATCTACAGAGAATATGCTTCCTTTGTAATCCAATCCAT
>NC_041382.1:138588035-138677090 GCF_002162155.2 Triticum dicoccoides | reverse complement strand
GTCAATGTGGATTTGTTACCTACATGGTTAGCTATTCATATGCTACCAATCATTGGATCTACGGAGAATATGCTTCCTTTGTAATCCAATCCATGTCTGACGGTGACGCTAACATGTGTGACAGTGTTTCAAGCAGTTGATCTCATATGGATGGGCATGTCTACTACACCAGTCACGCTGAACATCTGATATTGGCAATGACCGTCGATGATCCATGGTATGAAAGTCTTGATTTACAATCTGCTGGCGATAATGTTTCTAAAGTGCTACCGTATATAGAACGTGTAAAGGAAAGAAGACACGTGCATGGTATAAATTCTATGGCTAGTTTGAAGTATTTGAAAGTGGACGGCTGGAGTGGTGAGGGTACAACATTGTGCAGTCCATTGTCCCACGAAACAAGGTATGATTTATAGAAAAAATCCTTAAAAAGGTACTCTTTTGAACGTGTAAAGGAAACTACTACAATGACTAATTCTTATTCATGTTATAGCATCGATGGCATTTTCTTTTAAGACTTCAAAACACCAACGCTTACCACGGTGTGCTTCCTTTACATAATTTGATGTGTAGATTGGCATGCATAGCTATGCCTATGGGTAGCCCACTATTTTCCTTATTATCTTTCATTAATAAAGTGGTTCATACCATATTTAAAATTTAAAATTACAACACCGAAAAAGGTAGAACTCATAAATGCGTCATGTAGATAGAGCAACGTCTTTGAGATAGAATATCAACACCGCATCACACATATCTTGAAGACATGAGATATGCCATATCTTTGACATTTATTTTTCTTCAGATCTCATCATCCATGACTATAAGTAATGGCATGGACCATTTGGATGTGCATCTTTTGTGTGCTCTCATATTTGCCTTCTCGTAGTATATTACTTGAGACATGGGAACCCTCAAGGTGACAATCCTGCAATGTTTGTCTCGGCATTCTGGGAACGGGGGTACCCAGACTTGCTTGCCTGCAGCCCGCAGCGTGGCTCCACCAGCGGCCCCGTATGGCCCATCTTCACCAGCAAACATTCAAGACCCTCGCGAGGGGCCAAGCCTCGCGAGGCGAACAACGCAAGACCTCCTCAGGAGCGGCATCACCAGGCTGGCTCGTGAGGGGCGGAGATACCAAGGCGAGGGGCACCTCGCGAGGTTCCTGTGACGCAAGCCATGACGACTGGAACCAGGCAGGGGCACCAGGCGGGCGCCAGCGTGCAGTGTCCTTGTTTCCTCTTTGGTGCTAAAGGGGCAAGCGCAGGCAAGGAGTCCCGAGGCATCAGGAAAAGGTTTCCATATCGGTGCAATAAGTCCAAGACCAGCAGGACGGCGAGATGGAGGTCATCGTGGAGCCCAAGACGGTGTCACCACCAGAGCCTTTGGTAGGCGAAGACCACTTTTATTAGGATAGCTTGTACTAGTTGTCTCCATTCGAATTTGGCCGTTGTAGGATCCCTTCCCGCTCTATATTTGGGAATAAGACCAGGGCCTCTATAAATAGGACTAGCCACCACCAAGGGAGGAGGAACTGATTCAGACCTAGATCATCCCGAACCACACAAGTTCGCCATGCACAAGAACACCTCACCTCAGGAGGTTGTTCTTCCCTTATAACTGTCCATCCTCAGCCCAAGGGGCAATCCACCACACCACACTGGAGTAGGATATTACAACACAACGGTGGCCCGAACCAGTATAAATCTTGGGTCTCGTGTTCCTTGGGTTCGTCGAGCTAGGCTGTGAGATTGTAGAGTGTGTGAGCTAGAAAGGAGGAGAGATCTTCGTGCGCACCCCAGTGTTTGAACCTCAAGGGTTTTGCCGGAACCCTAAATCCAACATTTGGCGCGCCAGGTAGGGGTGCGCCAAAGCTTTTCCCTTCGTCGATCCGCGCTTCACCGCTTCGCCAAGTTCATGGCCGACGCTTGCCGGGCTCGCGCTAAGCGCCGGGCCGCTCTCGCCACCCGTGTCGCTCAGACCGCCCCTGTCGGCGGACCTCCCCGTCGTTCTCCGTCACCCGCCGCCAACGCTACACTGGCCCGGCAGCAAACGAGTAGCAAGCATCTTCACTGCACCCCTCAGTGCGGCGAGATGGTCACACCGCCACCCCGTCGCTGACTCCGGCTGTCTCATCGTCCCATGCTCACTGCGTCCCCACGGACGCACAAGCCACGCTGCTCATGGCACGCGACCTCGTGCGCTACCGCCCGGTCGACGACCTCTATGAGGACTGGTTGGACCGCATCGCTGAGCTCGTCAGCGCCGCAGGGGGCTCTCCGGCGCCATCCCTCTTGTTGCCTCGCCCATCCCCGGCTGCGAGCGATGTGGCTCACGGAGCACCTCCACCCCCTCAGCACCAAGATGGTGCCCTCGCGCCGAGGCGCGCAACTTAGGGAGCACCTCATCCTCCCCCACGTCAAGACGGTGTCCTCGCTCCAAGATGCGCGGCCCAGTGGCGTGATCCTCCATGCCATGTGCCCGCGCACGAAGAAAGAAGTTGCCAGGAGGTTCCCCGTCCCCAAGAAAGACGCTCCACCGCTTCCAGCACCACCACGTCAGGATCGCTTACTGTGGCAGGGCCATGCGCCACTTGCCGTGGCGGCACAGGGACACCAAGGTCAAGCTCCACCTCCACGACAGGCCTCGGTGAGCCACGGCGGGCTGCCGTGCCTTCACTCCTGAGCTGCGTAGCATCGTCTGGCCGGGCAAGTTCAAGCCGGGTCTGCTTCCTCGCTACAACGGCACCCCCGAACCTGCGGAGTTTTTGCAGCTCTACGAGCTGAGCATCGAGGCGGCCAACGGCGACGAAAAAGTCATGGCGAACCGGTTTCCCATGGCTCTCAAGGACGGTGCCCGCTCATGGCTCTTGAACCTGCCCCCAGGCTCGATATCCTCCTGGGATGAGATGCGCGGCCGCTTCATCGCCAACTTCCAGGGCACTCGCGACCGCCCCCCGTTGCGGGTGACCTGCGTCACATCACACAACAACCAGGAGAAACCCTGCAGAAATAAATCCAACGCTTTGATACGTCTCCTACGTATCTATAATTTTTTATTATTCCATGCTATTATATTATCAACCTTGGATGTTTTATATGCATTTATATGCTATTTTATATGATTTTTGGGACTAACCTATTAACCTAGAGCCCAATGCCAGTTTCTGTTTTTTTCCTAGTTTTAGAGTATCGCTGAAAAGGAAAATCAAACGGAGTCCAATTGACATGAAACTTCATGGAACTTATTTTTGGACCAAAAGAAGCCCATGGAGTATCGGAGATGGAGCAGAAGAGTCCCGGGCTGCCCACGAAGGTGGGGGTGCGCACACCGCCCCTGGGCGTGCCCTACTACCTCGTGGACAGCCCGGAGATCCACTGACGTACTTCTTCCTCCTATATATACCCATATACCCTAAAAACTTCAGGGACCATCAGAAGCCTCCGTAGCCACCGAAAACCAATCTAGACCCGTTCCGGCACCCTGTCGGAGGGGGGAATCCCTCTCCGGTTGCCATCTTCATCATCCCGGTGCTCTCCATGACGAGGAGGGAGTGGTTCTCCCTCGGGGCTGAGGGTATGTACCAGTAGCTATGTGTTTGATCTCTCTCTGTCTCGTGTTCTTGACGTGGTACGATCTTGATGTGGCACAAGCTTTGCTATTATAGTTGGATCTTATGATGTTTCTTCCCCCTCTACTCTCTTGTGATGAATTGAGTTTTCCCTCTGAAGTTATGTTATCGGATTGAGTCTTTAAGGATTTGAGAACACTTGATGTATGTCTTGCATGTGCTTATCTGTGGTGACAATGAGATATCACGTGATCCACTTGATGTATGTTTTGGTGATCAACTTGTGGGTTCCGTGACCTCGTGAACTTATGCATAGGGGTTGGCACACGTTTTCGTCTTGACTCTTTGGTAGAAAATTTGCGGCACTCTTTGAAGTTCTTTGTGTTGGTTGAATAGATGAATCTGAGATTGTGTGATGCATATCGTATAATCATACCCACGGATACATGAGGTGACATTGGAGTATCTAGGTGACATTAGGGTTTTGGTTGATTTGTGTCTTAAGGTGTTATTCTAGTACGAACTCTATGATAGATTGAACGGAAAGAATAGTTTCATGTTATTTTACTAAGGAATCTTGAATAGATTGATCAGAAAGGATAACTTTGAGGTGGTTTCGTACCCTACCATAATCTCTTTGTTTGTTCTCCGCTATTAGTGACTTTGGAGTGACTCTTTGTTGCATGCTGAGGGATAGTTATATGATCCAATTATGTTATTATTGTTGAGAGAACTTGCACTAGTGAAAGTATGAACCCTAGGCCTTGTTTCCTAGCATTGCAATACTGTTTACGCTCACTTTTATCATTAGTTACCTTGCTGTTTTTATATTTTCAGATTACAAAAACCTATATCTACCATCCATATTGCACTTGTATCACCATCTCTTCGTCGAACTAGTGCACCTATGCAATTTACCATTGTATTGGGTGTGTTGGGGACACAAGAGACTCTTTGTTATTTGGTTGCAGGGTTGTTTGAGAGAGACCATCTTCATCCTACGCCTCCCACGGATTGATAAAGCTTAGATCATCCACTTGAGGAAAATTTGCTACTGTCCTACAAACCTCTGCACTTGGAGGCCCAACAACGTCTACAAGAAGAAGGTTGTGTAGTAGACATCAAACTCTTTTCTGGCGCCATTGCCGGGGAGGTTAGCGCTTGAAGGTATATCTTTAGATCTTGCAATCGAATCTTTTTGTTTCTTGTTTTATCACTAGTTTAGTTTATAGAAGAAAACCACAAAAAAATGGAATTGAGTTTGTCTCATACACTTCATCTTTTTAATATCTTTCGTGAGAATGTTGGAAAGGAAAATTGTGCTCAAGTGCTAGGAGAAGAAGTCTATAAAATATTTGGCACTAAATCTTTGAATGATGAGCATGATTGCAATGTTATTAGTATGAACTCTTTGAATATCCATAGTACCAATGATGATTGCACAAGTCATGATGAAAATATCTCTTATAAGCATGTCGATATTTGTGGAGTGCATAGAGTTTGCAATTACTTACCAAACAGGGAAGATATATTTTGCAAGAGGCATGAGTATTTGGAAACTAAATGGTTGCAAGAAAGGCTAGATGTTTGTGCTGAAAATTTAAACTTTCTTGGCCCTACTTGTGAACTTTGCAATGAACGTGATCATTTCAGTACCCAATGCGAATTGTTTCATGATCGTATCGTGTCCAAAAATTGTGATGACTTGATTTCACTTGGACATCATAATGAACTTAGTTTGCTCTTGGGTTATGAAGAAATGAAACGTCTATCTAATGTTATTCCAGAATTTGCCCTCCATAGAGTTCTTAATTTTGATCTAGAGGAAAATTATATGTATTGTGCGGTGAATTGCATTGAAAATCCTTATATTGCCAATTACATAAAGAAAATAAAACAAATAGAGGATGAAGAGAATACTAATGAAAGGGAAGAGACTTCCCAATATCCTCCTATTATTTCTTATGATGAATCGGGTAATGAGGAGGAGCCTCCTATTCAACCAATCTCATTAGTAAGGAGCTCCGAAAAGAGGATTAAACCCACACATGATGTGAAGAATAAAAAGAAAAAACAGAGAAGCAAAGGTAAAAAGGTATCCCTCCCAAATGATGTTGCTCCTATTACTCCTTGTGATGATGATAATTGCTATACTATTGGTGATGTCCATACTATTAATGATGAGAGTGATTATGCTTATGATATGAAAAGGCCCAAGCTTGGGGATGTTATGTTTGATGAAGATGATGTTTTTGAGAATATATTTGCTGCAATTAATGTTTGTCCCAAGCATGGGGATGCTATGTTTAATGAAGATGATATTTTTATTCTCCCAAGTTTTTATATGCAAATTTATAATGATGATAGCATGCCTCCTACTTATGATGATTATATTGATGAAAGTGTGTTTGGAAGAGAGGTCATGACTTTATTTAGTAATGATTCCACTATCTTGGAAGAGGTTTCAATCGATTATGATGAGAACAAAGTTGCTACCTATGATGATTATTGTGATGATACTTATGCTATAAAAAGTAGTGATGATTATATTTATAAAACTTGTCATGATTATGATTACCCCTTTTCTGAACATCACTCTTTTAATATGGAAACAATTTATAGTATTTGAGTTTCTAATGATACTCCCACTATTCCGAATGAGAAGAATTTTGCTTACATGGAGAGTTATAAAATTTCTATGCTTGTAGATCATGAAAAGAATGCTTTATGTGATGGTTATATTGTTGAAATTATTCATGATTATACTGAAAATTATTATGAGGAACATATGGTTGTAGGAATTGCAATAATATCAAGTTTCCTCTCTATGTGCTTAAAGTTTTTGAAGTTATGCTTGTTTTGCCTTCCTATGCTAGTTGATTATTGTTCCCATAAGTTGTTTGCTCACAAAATCCCTATGCATAGGAAGTGGGTTAGACTTAAATGTGCTAGTCATATTCTTAATGCTGCTCTCTTTATGTTTCAATTCTTATCTTTATGTGAGCATCATTGAAATCATCATGCCTAGCTAGGGGCGTTAAACGATAGCGCTTGTTGGGAGGCAACCCAATTTTATTTTTGTTCCTTACTTTTTGCTCCTGTTTAGTAATAAATAATTCATCTAGACTCTGTTTAGATGTGGTTTTATGTTTTAATTAGTGTTTGTGCCAAGTAGAACCTTTGGGAAGACTTGGGTGAAGTCTTTGCGATCTTGCTGTAAAAAAACAGAAACTTTAGCGCTCACGAGTTTAGCTGCCACTTTTTACTGGAGTGTGCTATTAAGTTTATTATTTTTGAAGAGGATTAATAGACAAATTACTAAGGTCCACCAATTTATATGATAATTTTATGAGTTCCAGAAGTATACGTTTGATACAGATTACTACAGACTGTTCTGTTTTTGACAGATTCTGTTTTCTATGTGTTGTTTGCTTATTTTGATGAATATATGAGTAGTATCGGAGGGTATTAACCATAGATGAGTTAGAATACATTAGATATTACACCAATATGAATTTAGAATGAGTTCACAACAGTACCTAAGTGGTGATTTATTTTCTTATACTAACGGAGCTTACGAGTTTTCTGTTAAGTTTTGTGTTGTGAAGTTTTCAAGTTTTGGGTAAAGATTGATGGACTATGGAATAAGGAGTGGAAAGAGCCTAAGCTTGGGGATGCCCAATGCACCTCAAGGTAATATTCAAGGACAACCAAGAGCCTAATCTTGGGGATAACCCGGAAGGCATCCCCTCTTTTGTCTTCGTTCATCGATAACTTTACTTGGAGCTATATTTTTATTCACCACATGATATGTGTTTTGCTTGGAGCGTCATTTTATTTTGTTTTGCTCGCTGTTTGAATAAAATACCAAGATCTGAAATTATTAAATGTTAGAGAGTCTTCACATAGTTGCTTAATTATTCGACTACTCATTGATCTTCACTTACATCTTTCGGAGTAGTTTGTCATTTGCTCTAGTGCTTCACTTATATCTTTTTAGAGCACGGCAGTGGTTTTATTTTATAGAAATTTTTGAACTCTCATGCTTCACTTATATTATTTTGAGAGTCTTTATAAAAGCATGGTAGTTTGGTTTGGTTATGGAACTTGCCCTAATATGATGGGCATCCAAGATGGGTATAATAAAAACTATCATATAAAGTGCAGTGAATATTAAGAGAAGTTTGATACTTGATGATTGTTTTGAGATATGGAGATGGTGATATTAGAGTCATGCTAGTTGAGTAGTTGTGAATTTGAGAAATACTTGTGTTGAAGTTTGTGATTCCCATAGCATGCACGTATGGTGAACCGTTATGTGATGAAGTCGGAGCATGATTTATTTATTGATTGTCTTCCTTATGAGTGGCGGACAGGGATGAGCGATGGTCTTTTCCTACCAATCTATGCCCCTAGGAGCATGCGCGTAGTACTTTGTTTCGATAACTAATAGATTTTTGCAATAAGTATGTGAGTTCTTTATGACTAATGTTGAGTCCACGGATTATACGCACTCTCACTTTCCACCATTGCTGGCCTCTCTAGTACCGCGCAACTTTCGCCGGTACCATAAACCCACTATATATCTTCCTCAAAATAGCCACCATACCTACCTATTATGGCATTTTCATAGCCATTCCGAGATATATTGCCATGCAACTTTCCACCGTTCCGTTTATTATGACACGCTTCATCATTGTCATATTGCTTTGCATGATCATGTAGTTGACATTGTATTTGTGGCAAAGCCACCGTTCATAATTCTTTCATACATGTCACTCATGAGTCATTGCACATCCCGGTACACCACTGGAGGCATTCATATAGAGTCATATCTTGTTCTAAGTATCGAGTTGTAATTCTTGAGTTGTAATTAAATAAAAGTGTGATGATCATCATTACTAGAGCATTGTCCCAGTGAGGAAAGGATGGTGGAGACTATGATTCTCCCACAAGTCGGGATGAGACTCCGGACGAAAAAGGCCAAAAAAAGAGAAGAGAAGGCCCAAAAAATGAGAGAAAAAGATAGAAGGGGTAATGCTATTGTCCTTTTACCACACTTGTGCTTCAAAGTAGCACCATGATCTTCATGATAGAGAGTCTCCTATGTTGTCACTTTCATATACTAGTGGGAATATTTCATTATAGAACTTGGCTTGTATATTCCAATGATGGGCTTCCTCAAAATGCCCTAGGTATTCGTGAGCAAGCAAGTTGGATGCACACCCACTTAGTTTCTTTTTGAGCTTTCATACATTTATAGCTCTAGTGCATTTGTTGCATGGCAATCCCTACTCACTCACATTGATATCTATTGATGGGCATCTCCATAGCCCATTGATACGCCTAGTTGATGTGAGACTATCTTCTCCTTTTTGTCTTCTCCACAACCACGATTCTATTCCACCATAGTGCTATATCCATGGCTCACGCTCATATATTGCGTGAAGATTGAAAAAGTTTGAGGACATCAAAAGTATGAAACAATTGCTTGGCTTGTCATCGGGGTTGTGCATGATTTAAATACTTTGTGTGGTGAATATGGAGCATAGCCAAACTATATGATTTTGTAGGGATAACTTTCTTTGGCCATGTTATTTTGAGAAGACATGATTACTTCATTAGTATGGTTGAAGTATTATTGTTTTTATGTCAATATTAAACTTTTGTCTTGAATCTTATGGATCTGAATATTCTTGCCACAATAAAGAAGATTACATGGATAAATATGTTAGGTAGCATTCCACATCAAAAATTCTGTTTT
This sequence comes from Triticum dicoccoides, assembly GCF_002162155.2. Lineage (NCBI taxonomy): Eukaryota > Viridiplantae > Streptophyta > Magnoliopsida > Poales > Poaceae > Triticum > Triticum dicoccoides. Next base: position 138,667,755 of record NC_041382.1, on the reverse strand, counting down.
TATCATTTACATACTCGAGGACGAGCAGGAATTAAGCTTGGGGATGCTGATACGTCTCCAACGTATCTATAATTTTTGATTATTCCATGCTATTATATTATCAACCTTGGATGTTTTATATGCATTTATATGATATTTTATATGATTTTTGGGACTAACCTATTAACCTAGAGCCCAGTGCCACTTTCTTTTTTTCCTTGTTTTAGAGTATCGCAGAAAAGGAAAATCAAACGGAGTCCAATTGACCTGAAACTTCACGGAACTTATTTTTCGACCAGAAGAAGCCCACGGAGTATCGGAGATGGACCCGAAGAGTCCCGGGCTGCCCACGAGGGTGGGGGCGCGCCCACCCCTCTGGGTGCGCCCCCTGCCTCGTGGACAGCCTGGAGATCCACCGACGTACTTCTTCCTCCTATATATACCCATATACCCTAAAAACATCAGGGAGCATAATAGATCGGGAGTTCCGCCGCCAGAAACCTCCGTATCCACCGAAAACCAATGTAGACCCGTTCCGGCACCCTGTCGGAGGGGGGAATCCCTCTCCGGTGGCCATCTTCATCATCCCGGTGCTCTCCATGACTAGGAGGGAGTAGTTCTCCCTCGGGGCTGAGGGTATGTACCAGTAGCTATGTATTTGATCTCTCTCTCTCTCTCGTGTTCTTGAGGTGGTACGATCTTGATGCATCGCGAGATTTGCTATAATAGTTGGATCTTATGATGTTTCTTCCCCCTCTACTCTCTTGTGATGAATTTAGTTTACCCTTTGAAGTTATCTTATCGGATTGAGTCTTTAAGGATTTGAGAACACTTGATGTATGTCTTGCATGTGCTTATCTGTGGTGACAATGGGAGATCACGTGATCCACTTGATGTATGTTTTGGTGATCAACTTGCGGGTTCCGTGACCATGTGAACTTATGCATAGGGGTTGGCACACGTTTTCGTCTTGACTCTCCGGTAGAAACTTTGTGGCACTCTTTGAAGTTCTTTGTGTTGATTGAATAGATGAATCTAAGATTGTGTGATGCATATCGTATAATCATACCCACGGATACTTGAGGTGACATTGGAGTATCTAGGTGACATTAGGGTTTTGGTTGATTTGTGTCAGTGCATCTAGTGCCCCTTAGTGATTTTGGTGTATTGAAGACTTATAGGTTAAGGGACTAATGTGTTTATGAGTGTACACATGTCTATAATTCTATGAGGAGTTTGATATTTACAGAGAAAGTCGACCCCTAAAAATGAAGTTCTTCGTCTGAAGACTTTGGTATTCTGAAGACTTTCTGAAGACTTTGAAAGTGAAGAAAATGGTGTGACCTTGAAGACTTGGTATTCATTCGAGGAACATAAAGCGTGAAGACTTTTGTTTTCATAGTTTCATTTTCTCTTTCTTGAGTCATAGGAAACACCGTACTGTTAAAGGGGGTCGAGGAAATACTAAGGAAAAATTTCCATGTGATGCTCAACTCAAAATCCTACACCTACCAATCCCTTCGAGTGAAGCCATTGGAAATCTCATACAGTCCAGTCATATTCTTCAGTGACAGAGACAAAGTTCTTCTGGTATCTGAGGAATTTGTTCTGACTGAGGAGTTAGGAATTCGCCAGTACGGATTTCCTACACAGTGAGGAACATGATAGCCCTGAGGATTTTGCTACTCAAAATTCCGACCGTTGTTGTGCTATGCGCCAGCTGTCCCAAAATATCTATCCACATAACGGTCATATCATTGAAGGGCATTTATGTCTTATCATGTCGGGCTGCTCCCTAGGCTATAAATAGCCGCCCCCTACAACCACTAGCTGGTTAGCTGCTCCGAGAGAAACTGACACTTGTCATTTGAGAGCAACCCATCCTCCGAGGACTTTGAGCGAAAATCATCAAGTGAGGAAAAACCTGAAACCCAAACACCTACAAACCCCAAGTGATTGAGCATCACTAAAGAGATTGATCCTGAGTGGATCGGACGCTTGTTACCTTTGAAGACTGTGCTTCTTCCAAACGGTTAGGCGTCATGGTCTAGAGCATCAAAGAGGAATTGCAGATAGCCGAGTGACCAAGTTTGTGAAGGTTCGGAAGTCACTTGAAGTCTTACCACGAGTGGTTGGATGAGGTCTGTGTGACCTTAGTTCAAGGAGAATACGGTGAGGACTGGGTGTCCTGAGATGCGTGTTCAGGACTGGGTGTCCGAGACTGTGTGTCCTCGAGTTTAAATACTCAGCCGCTCCAACCAGACGTACAACTAAGACAGCAGTTGGAACTGGTCTACCAAATCATTGTCTTCACCAAGCTTACTATTTCTATTTCCTCAACTCATTCATTTCCTCAGAACTGTGTTGTGTGCTTGTTCATATCTGTGTTTGAAGACTTTGACTGAAGACTTTCTCAATTTCCTTAGTTCAATTTCTTCAGTCTGTTTGTCTTTATCTTGTGTTATCCTGTGTTTACGCTTCCGTACTCTATGCCTGTCTTCATTTCATCATGATGACTATGCTTGTATTCTGTTATGTTTACTTTTGAGTACTCATTCCGCTGCTGGTAGTTCTTCGTAAAGGAATTTCCTCACCAACAAATTCCTCAGTGAAGAATTTCATAAAAATCGCCTATTCACCCCCCCTCTAGTCGATATAACACACTTTCAATTGGTATCAGAGCAAGGTACTCCCTTGTTCTGTGTGATTTTGGTTTAACCGCCTGGAGTTTTAGTTATGTCGATCGCAGGTATGATCAAGGTCTCTGCTGGGTGTCCTACCTTCGATGGGACGGACTACCCCTACTGGAAGAATAAGATGCGAATGCATCTTGAAGCAATTGATAATGATCTCTGGTATGTTATGGAAAATGGTGTTCCCTCAATCACACCTTCTCTGAATGCTGCTGATGTGAAGAGATTCAAGCAACTCGACTCTCAAGCGAAGAATATCATATGTGGCCATCTGAGCAAAGGACAGTATGGCAGAGTGAGTGCTTTGGAGACAGCGAAGCTCATCTGGGACAGGTGGTCCAAAGTGAATGAAGGAGTCTCAACTCAGCGTGACTCTCGAGTTGATGTTCTTCGCAATCTCTTCAACCGCTTCAAAAGACTCGACAATGAAAATGTTCAACAAACCTTCGATCGCCTCACTGACATCTCAAATGAGCTTCAAGCACTTGGTGCCACTGACATCACCGACCATGAGGTGGTGAAGAAATTGCTGAGATCGCTTGATTCCTCATTTGACGCTCTGGCATTGATGATACAAGAACTTGCTGATTACAAGTCACTTGATCCCGCTAATATTCTCGAAAGGCTAAATACTCATGAGTTCCAACTTGCTGAAAAGAGAGATCTCTATGGTTCAAGCTATGGCAGATCACGTGCACTGAAGGCCAAGGTAGTATCTGAGTCCGAAGATGAAGACTCTGGTAGCAGCCTTGGTGATCCTGAAGAACTGAGCCATGATCTGGCTCTGCTCGTGAAGAAGTTCCAAAAGTTTTCAAGACGTGGTCGCCTTGGAAGATCCTCAAGGAGCAATGATTCCTCACCCAGTGACTACAAGAAGAGGCTCTGTCACAAGTGCAAGAAACCTGGACATTTCATTCAAGATTGTCCTCAATGGGAAAAGGAATCAAAGAAGAAGAAATACAAGGATTACAGTTCTGATGATGTGAAGAAAAAGAAGAAATCCACAAAATCTTCATCATCAAAATCCTCAAAGTCTTCATATCACAAGAAGAGCAGCTCCAAGAAGGCTAGGGCATTCATTGGCAAGGAAATGGACTCTGAGGCTGAATCTAAAGAAAATGAGGAAGAGGAGAGATCTGAGGAGTCCGAATCCGGAATGGCGAGCCTAGCTCTCGCTACTGCATTCGTCAGCAAGTCTATCTTCAACACTGAAGAAAATGACCTCACCAACAAGGATGATGAAGGCGATGATGACTACGCTCCCACCTATTGCTTCATGGCAAAGGGTGCCAAGGTACTCAAATATACCTCCTCTGAATCAAGTGAGAATGAATCTGATGAAAACCTTAAGCCCAGCTATTCTAAACTTGCTAAGATTTCTATAAAACAACAAAGGGCTTTAGAAAAGGTTCAAAACATGCTAGATAAAAGTGATGATATGTTGGGTGAAGAAATGGATCGCACTGAAACTTTGACTGAAAATCTTCAGAGACTTCAGTCCAAGCTTGACAAACTTCAAAGTCATCATAACACTCTCTTATCGGATCATGAGAAGCTTTCTTATGAATTTCTTCAAAAAAAGCAAGACCTTGAGAAGCTAAGAGTGAGTTATGAAGATCTTCAGAAGGAGCGTGATTCATTACTTGCTCAACAAATCAGCGCTTCTCAGAAAGAATTTGTTCCTCCATGCTTGAAGTGCATTGAACATGAATCTGCTAATTCTTCACCTGAATGTTCAAATGCTGCTAATGTATCAAATTCTTCACATGCCTCTGCTATCACTAATTCCTCATTTGAGGACATTGCTAGTATCACTGACGACGCAGGGCTGAAGGAATTGTACTCGACAGGCATGTACAAAAGCCTCAAAGGGCATCAGGCTCTTTGTGATGTGCTTAAAAAGCAGATCCTCAACAGGAACCCTAGGAAAGAGGGTATCTCCTTTGAGAGGAAACTCAATGCTGATGGTACATATTGGAAGCCTGAGCAGTACCCCAAAACTACATGGGTTGCTGCAAAGGGACCTCCAGTTGATCCATCTAACTTATCTAGATTTGCATGTGAATCTCCTCATTCTGATGATGAGTCAATTGACTCCGACTATAAACTGTTCAAAAATCAGAATGGTGAAGTATTTGCTAGATATGTTGGCACTAACTGCAGGAACGGCTCCCCTATGAAGAAAATCTGGGTTCCCAAAAGATGCCTTGAAAATCTTCAGGCGAATGTCATCATGACGCCACCTGTGAAGAATTGGAACCCCAGATCAAATTCTTCATATGGACCAAATTCTTCATATGGATTCAAGTCCTCATACGGACCAAATTCCTCATATGGATCAAAGTCCTCATATGAACATCATTGTGCTAACCCGTCTGTTTTGCAGGGAAGATCTAAGGATTATGGATATGTGCATTATTCTTCAAATCATTATTTCCATAAGTCCTCGAAGAATTTCTCTGCATACTCTTATGCTTACTCTAACCCCTCTTATGTGAAACGAAATGGACAGGCTTCTATGCCATCCTTCTCGTATGGAGCTCGCAGAATGGTGAACTCTTTGCCACCCCTTCAGATGTGTGGGTGGTGAAGAAAAAGAACTAATCTCCTCTGCAGGGTCAGGTCTCCAGACGTACATAATCGTCTGAAGAATTTGCTGGAGACCTGAGTATGCCTGATAGGATGCAGGCTAATCATGAAGAAATGAACTTTCATTTCTCACGTCCTCATATTGCTTTATCAGTTCTTTTGCTTGATGAAATTGATCTGATGAATTGATGTCATATTCTTCACTGATGAAGTATATGAGTTTGTAAGCTGCACTAATTCATCTGCAGGATGATCAACCCAAAGCCACTGAGTGGGTCATCAATAGTGGATGTACAAACCACATGACTGGTGATAAGAATCTATTGATGGATGCTCCATTATCTCCGTCGCATCTGAAGCATATCATTTTTGCTGACAAAGGCAAAAGTCAGGTATTGGGTCTAGGTAAGGTTGCGATTACAAAGGATCAACACATGGACAAAGTCATGCTTGTTGAGTCCTTAGGATACAACCTTATGTCTATCTCAATGCTTTGTGATCTTGATATGGTTGTTGTCTTTGGCAAGTACCATTGTGTTGTGGTTATGGAAGCTGACAATTCCAAAGTCTTCGAAGGCTTTAGGAGAGGAGACCTGTATATTATTGATTTCTCTATAGGACCACAACCAGCCGTGTGCTTACTTGCAAAAGCTTCAGAAGGCTGGCTCTGACATCGACGACTTGGTCATGCAGGCATGAGGAATTTGCACACGCTTGTGAAGAAGAAGCATGTCATTGTCATGGAGAATGTCAAATTCCTCAAGGATCACCTATGTGGAGCCTATGAAGCTGGGAAGATGACCAAGGCCAAGCATCCAGCGAAGACCATCATGACCACCACTCGCCCATTTGAATTGCTTCACATGGATCTCTTTGGTCCTAATCATTATTCTGCTATTTCAAATGAAGCACCTCAATATGGCTTTGTTATTGTTGATGATTATTCTCTCTACACATGGGTACACCTTGTTACTTACAAACATGAAGTGCAGGAAGTCTTCAAACGATTTTCCTCGAGGGCTTCAACCAACTTTGGTGTGAAGATCAAGCACACCAGAAGTGACAATGGCACTGAGTTCAAGAATTCCGGTCTCGATGACTATCTTGATGAACTTGGTATTACTCATGAGTTATCTGCTCCTTATACTCCTTAGCAGAACGGCGTCGTGGAGCGCAAGAACAGGACTCTTGCTGAGATGGCTCACACTATGCTTGATGAATACAAAACGCCTCGTCGTTTCTAGACTGAGGCAATTGATACTGCGTGCCACATCATCAACAGAGTATATCTTCACAAATTCTTCAAAAAGACTGCCTATGAACTCCTCACTGATAAGAAACCCAATGTAAGTTATTTCAAAGTCTTCGGTGCTAAATGTTGGATTTAAGATCCTCATCACAACTCAAAATTTGCACCGAAAGCACATGAAGGTTTTATGATTGGTTACGGAAAGGACTCGCACACCTACAGAGTCTTCAACAATGTTCTTCACAAAGTTGTTGGAACTGTAGATGTGCGGTTCGATGAAACTAAGGGCTCGCAAAGTGAGCACCTACCTACTGTGATAGATGAACCAGCACCTGAGGAAACTATCAAGTTCAAGGCTACTGAGGATGTCATTCCTACTGAAGAATCCACTGAAGAATTCATTCTAGAACATGAAGAACGTCGATCTAATGCACCTGAAGAAAATGCTGAAGAAAATGGTGCTGAAGAAAGCGCTGATCAAATTCTTCAACGACAACCAGCGCATCCTCGCATTGCAAAAGAAGTGCAAGTTGAAAAGATCATCAATGACATCAAAGCGCCAGGTCCTCTCACACGCTCAAAAGCTTCACATTTGTCTAACTTTTGTGGGCACTATGCTTTTGTCTCTATTATAGAGCCCACTAAGGTAGATGAAGCATTTCTGGAGCCTGAGTGGATTCAGGCCATGAAAGAAGAATTACATCAGTTCGAGCTCAACAATGTCTGGGAACTGGTCAAACATCCAGATCCTCTCAAGCACAATATCATCGGCACAAAGTGGATCTACCGCAACAAGCAAGATGAAAATGGCCTTGTGGTGAGGAATAAGGCACGACTTGTAGCTCAAGGCTACACACAGGTTGAAGGAATTGATTTCGATGAAACTTTTGCACCTGTTGCTAGACTTGAGGCTATTCGCATATTACTTGCTTATGCTAACCATCATGATATCACTTTATATCAAATGGATGTGAAAAGTGCATTCCTCAATGGTAAGCTTGAGGAAGAAGTATATGCTGCTCAACCCCCAGGTTTTGAAGATCCAAAGAATCCTGACAAAGTCTTCAAACTCAACAAGGCCCTCTATGGCCTCAAGTAGGCCCCATGGGCTTGGTATGATACTTTGAAGGAATTCCTCATGACGAAAGGCTTCAAACCTGGTTCACTCGACCCTACCCTTTTCCCTAAATCTTATGATGGTGAATTGTTTGTGTGCCAAATATATGTTGATGATATTATCTTTGGTTGTACTGACCAACGTTATAGTGATGAATTTGCCTATATGATGAGTGAAGAATATCAAATGTCTATGATGGGAGAGTTGAAATTGTTCTTAGGTCTTCAAATTCGTCAACAACGCAATGGCATATTCATATCTCAGGAGAAATACCTCAAGGATGTATTAAGGAAATTCGGCATGCAAGATTGCAAAGGCGTCAAAATTCCTATGCCCACAAATGGCCATCTGTGCACTGATGAAAATGGTATTGACTTCGATCATAAGGTATACCGCTCCATGATAGGTTCTTTATTGTACTTATGTGCATCTAGGCCAGATATAATGCTTAGTGTTTGCATGTGTGCCCGATTTCAAGCTACACCGAAGGAATCACACCACAAGGCTGTGAAGCATATTCTTCGATATCTAGCTCACACACCAACACTTGGATTATGGTACCCCAAGGGCTCGGCTTTTGATCTCATTGGATATTCTGACTCTGACTATGCTGGTGATCGTGTGGACCGCAAGTCAACATCTGGTACATGTCATCTCCTCAGACGATCTTTAGTCTGTTGGTCCTCGAAGAAACAGAACTGCGTATCACTATCTATTGCTGAAGCGGAGTATATTGCCGCTGGTTCTTGCTGTGCTCAATTGCTATGGATGAAGAAAACTCTCAAGGACTACGGCGTCAACATGAAGAATGTGCCTCTCTTCTGTGACAATGAGAGTGCCATCAAGATTGCTCACAACCCAGTTCAGCACTCGAAGACTAAGCACATTCAGATTCGTCATCATTTTCTTCGTGATCATGTGTTGAAGGGCGACATTTCTATTGAGCATGTGAAGACTGAAGAACAGCTAGCCAATATCTTCACAAAGCCCTTGGATGAGAAGAGATTTAGCAAGTTGCGGTGTGAGCTAAATATCCTAGAATCTTCGAATGTTCTTTGAAAAGGACACTCATCCTAACACTTACGCAAAATTGATGACTTAGATGTGCAACACACGAAGAAACGTTTTTCTTCAATCAATGAAGAATAACACTCTTAGTGTGAAGAAATTAATGAAGAATTTGATTCTCATAACCCTACGATAATTGTACGCGGTGTCTGAAATCATCATTCTGATACGGTGGATCATGCCACCACCAAAAGTTGAAATTCCTCAAATTATTCATATTCTTCAACTTTGCATATATGAGTTTATGTCCTCTACAACATTCACCTATTGCTATTTCTTCAAGTTGGTTTTCTGCTAAGTGAATGTGATCGGACCCTTCCCCTCTATGCTATACTCAACCCAATCTGTTCACAAATTCTTCATGTGCGTTCTATTTGAAACTCGTTCAAAATCTTCACTGTGTCCTTGTCAGCTGAAGAAATTGTGAACGGAACTTTAAAACCTATCTTATCGAAATTTTTGGCTTTGCCGCTCAAACCGTTCCGCATCCCACAATACACTTATCCACTCACCCACGATCTAACACGATCTCCACCTCTCACTACGTGGGTGACACATGTCATGCGAATGAGAAGGGTCAGGGGCACGTTTGTCCAATTTCTTCAGGCGAGCAGTTTTTCACCGTGGCTATAAATACACTTCCTTCCCTTCCTCACTTCTTTTACTTCGCTCGATCTCTTTCATGCTCGAGCTTCTCAAACCCTAGCGCCGCCGCTACTTCATCGCCGCTGGTGAGGAAGAGCTTCACTGCCTCGACCTTGTCGCCAACGTACTCGCGCCGACCGCTGAAATCTTCACTCCGCCGCCGCCGTAGCCATCTTCCTCTGCCAGGTTAGGGCGTGGAAGATCTCCACAGACGAACTTCACATCTCCTCACTCCAGTTCGTCGTGTTCTTCATTCAGGTTAATTAAAAGTTACTTTTACTGCCCTCATTGATTTGAATGATTAACTACAAAATCTTCAAAGGTGGTTTTCTTCATATCTTCACACACTAAAACACCTCACATTTTATCTGTTCTTGATTCGTTTCTCTAAGCATGTTTTTCTTCAAGATTCCTCAAATGTGTGGATTTTTAATCTACACATCTCTGGAACCTAAGACAAAGAATTCCTCGCAACTATGACCTCTCCAAATTCCTCGCAACTATACTCTATTTACAGGTACGCATGTCAGCTGCTGAATCACTAGGTTCTCATCAACTTAACTCATTTGCAGCGTTCCTCGAACAAAAGTTGCATACCTCTTCAGAAAATTCGATTGTTCAAATTCCTCAATTGAAGAAAATGGCTGATGGTAAAAGGCCACAGAAAGGAGGAAAGAAGCCTAAGGTCATGACTGCTTTTGAAATCCCCAGGACATATACAAATACTACTACACTCCTAATGAGGCCAAGTTTGGAAAAGAGGACAAAAATCAGCGCAAGGTGCGCATACAGAGGATAGAAAGGAGGTGGGCAAGAGAATGGAGGGAGTACAGATATGTCACTCCTAAGTATATGAAGAAATTCGCACTCAATCCTCCATGCCCAAGAGCTCCATTGGCACCTAGCCAAATCGCTAATCCCACCAGCCTCAAGCGCGGTGAGGACTATCTTGATGAATGGGCCAAGCGCCAAGCCAAGTTGCCTAAGCAAGCCAAAGAAGCAGTGAGGAAATTCAATGAAGACTCTACTGCTGATGCTGCTGCCTCTGCTGAGGCCTCTGCTGTCAAGCCGAAGAAGGCTATGACAAAGAAGCCTGTGTGCAAGCCAAGTGCTTCACCAACAATGCCCTCAAGGCCAAGTTCCTCAGCAATGCCCTCACGGCCAGAATCCTCAAAGCCCTCATGGCCAATTCCTCATGCTGCTCCTGTTCCTCCAAAATCCTCAGCTCCTCGACCAAAGCCCTCAGCTGTTCCGACTAAATCCTCAGCACCTGTGCATCTCGCCTCGTGCCAAAGGACTGCAGGCATCTCCATTGGCTCAGGTGTCTCAGCTAGTTCCTTAGCTGCACCAAGTTCCTCAGCTGGCCCCTCACTGCTGAAGACAAAGACCACTGCTAGACGAGGTCCTCGCCCAAGTCCTCAAAAGAAACAAGTCGCTTTCCAAGTACCGTCTGAAGAAGACGAAGCTGATGATGATGAACTTGTAGAAATCATCAGAGTCAGGCAAGTCAGGGCCGCTAGAGCCAAAGGATGAGAGGTGCCACTGCTTTTGGATCCCAAGTTGATCCTCGACTACATTGATGTCTGGCACAAGGACCCCAACACTCCCTTGCCTGACTTCAAGCTGACTCCTGGCCAGAGTCACATGCTAACCCACTTCATTCAAGAAGAAAAGTGGAAATTTGAGAAGGCCAGGCAGATCAAGAAAGCGCAGTACAAGAAAGAGCGCTATCTGAAGAAAAACATTGTCTCTATGACAACTGAAGAACTTGTCACTATTCAGACTGAGATTAAGAAACTCAGTGATGACTTTGACGCATATCGCGCTGATTGGCTTGGAGCCAAGGTTCGTTTTGTGAAACTTGCGGATAACTTCACTTCCAATGTTGCAGCCCCAACGCAACAGGAAATTCCTCAGGCTGGAGCATCTGCTTAGCCTACTGAAGAAAATGCCAGCACCGCTGATGACAATCAGTCTGCTGAAGAAAATGTGAGTTCCAGGGCTGATGACTGCATTCCCACCACTGAAGAAATTGCCAGGGCACCCATTAGTGGTCCGCCTGAAGAAACTGAAGAACTCAGGGCAACTGCATCAGTTGTGCCTGAAGAAAATCAACCAGATTCCTCAGCTGCTCCTGCACCAACTTCAACTCCAATCCTTCCATCTGCATCGGATGTGAAGAATACCAAGGCTGCAGAGCGTGCTGCAGTGAAGGAAAGGAAAGCATCAGCTGCTTCAGATTCTTCAGCTCCGAAGAAAATGAAGCCTATGACAAGTTCATTTGCAAATCCGATTGATGTTGTTCCCATCTCAACCAGGCCATCAAAGGACCTTGTTCCTTTTGATGAAGAATATGTGATCCCCAGCGGATCTGATGAAGAAACTCCTTCTGCTGCTTTGTCTGAACCGTTGGATGAAGAAATTGAAGTGGATGCGATCCCTTCAACACCTATCATCTCCTCGCCTATGCCTCAGTTCACAGCTGAAGAGGCTGGCATTGAAGAAATGGAAGATGAAGATGTGGACATTGGCTGCTCCACACCCGTAATCAGTGATGAATTCTGGGAAAGTCAGCATCCAAACTCACCAATGTTCACCCCTCTACAGCAAATTCCTCAGTCCCCCACACAAACTGTACATATGGGCTCTGAAGAAACTCATCCCACTGCATCTGTCCATGAGGAAATTTCAGCCACTAGCGCTGAAGAAACTCCTGCTGTTGAACAACCAATGACACAGACTGTCACTGAGGAGGCACCAGAAATTCCTCAGCCTGAAGAACCTGCGATTGATTCCTGAGGTCGTGATGCAACTCACTGACACTCCTCTGCCGAAGCCAAAGGACCCATTCTCACGCAAGCAAAAGTTCAAGGCTGATGATTTCTTCGGCGAGCATGTATTCTTCGAAGATTACAACCCATATAACTCTGCTCGCATTAGGAAGAGGCGTTTCTGGACTGCTAGTCAAGCCAATTTCTATTCCTCAGTGTTGTTCAAGAAGGAGAAGATCTTCTACCATGAGCTATTCCTCACGTGGATATGGAATCTATGTCGTGCTTCGCACCAGTCCTCAGTGTTCTTCATGATGCTGGACTGCTAAACTTTTGCTCTGACATCTGTGATTGGAATGAAGAACTGATTCTTCAATTCTATGCAACGCTGCACATCACTGGAGATGCTGAAGATGTGAATTCCTGGGTGTTGGACTGGATGTCTGAAAACACTCACTACACTACACCAGCCTCTGAATTGCTTCGTGCTCTACCACTCAGTCCTCTTTTGAAGAAGCTCGCTGCATCTACAGTGAACCTGAGCTCACACATCATTACATGCAGGTGCTGATGAAACCTTTGAATCCAGGCCAGGCACCAAGAACCAAATTCCTCGTGAAGGAATTGCTATACGTGCCCAGAACTGTCTATCATATTCTTACGAGGACAATCAGTCCTATCAAAGGCCACGACTCATCTGATGAGGAAATTGTTGGCATCATGAAGAATCTAGTATTCAACATCGTTCATGGCATTCCTGTCAATTATCACGATTTCTTCATGAGGACTATTGTTGGGGATATTACTATTGGAGGTAAACCGGCCTTATGTAGCCGGGTTGACTCTTTGAATATTAGAAGCCCATGAAGATGAGAAGATGATGGCGCTTTACGGAGGGCCAAAGGCGGGTTACAGTTTGTAAATGTAAACCGGCCTAGTCATGTAACTTGTATAGTAAGATAGAAATAGAGAGGACGAACCGGATACGTTTATAATCTGGCTTCGGGACTCCGTAGCCCGGCGGGCGTCAACCTATGTATATAAAGGGACGACCCGGCCGCGGTTTAGGAATAGACAACAATAACTCGAGAGCCAGACAAAGCGGATTCGCTCCCTGGCCTTCGAAACCCTAGCAATACCAATCACAACTAGACGTAGGCTTTTACCTTCATCGAAGGGGCCGAACTAGTATAAACTCCCGTGTCCCCTTGTCCGGTTTAACCCCTTTAAGCTAACCCGTTGCGATGGCTCCACGACTAAGTCATTTCACGAGGACATCTACCGTGACAAACCCATGACAGTTGCCCACCGTGGGGCTATCGCATGATGGTTTTTTCTTGAAGGGCAGCTTCGATGGACTCAAGGGATACGTTGTGGGCCGGATGACGAAGAGTCGCCGCGGCAAGCTCTATATCGACAACGCAGGATGTGTTGGGGAACGTAGAAGAAATTCAAAATTTTCCTACGTGTCACCAAGATCTATCTATGGAGAAACCAGCAACGAGGGGAAGGAGAGTGCATCTACATACCCTTGTAGATCGCTAAGCGGAAGCGTTCAAGAGAACGGGGTTGAAGGAGTCGTACTCATCGTGATCCAAATCACCGGAGATCCTAGTGCTGAACGGACGGCACCTCCGCGTTCAACACATGTACAGCCCGGTGACGTCTCCCACGCCTTGATCCAGCAAGGAGAGAGGGAGAGGTTGAGGAAGACTCCATCCAGCAGCAGCACGACGGCGTGGTGGTGGTGGAGGAGCGTGGCAATCCTGCAGGGCTTCGCCAAGCACATGCGGGAGAGGAGGAAGTATCACGGGAGGGAGGGAGGCGCCAGGGCTTCAGGTATGGATGCCCTCCCTCCCCTGCACTATATATAGGCGCAAGGGAGAGGGGGGAGGCGCAGCCTTGCCCCTTCCTCCAAGGAAGGGGTGCGGCCAAGGGGGGAGGAGTGCCTCCCAAGTCAAGTGGAGGCCTCCCCCTTTAGGGTTTTCCCCCTCCCATGCGCATGGGCCTTGGGGGGGCTGGTGCCCTTGGCCCATTAAGGCTAGGGCGCCCCCCTACAGCCCATGCTGCTGTATTGGACGTGGTGGAACAGTTTCCGGACCTCCGGACCCCTCCGGAATCCTCCGGAACCTTCTGGAAGCTTCCCGGTACAATACCGAAAAAACCCGAACTTTTTCCGGAACCCGAACAACAACTTTCCATATATAAATCTTTACCTCCAGACCATTCCGGAACTCCTCGTGACGTCCGCGATCTCATCCGGGACTCCGAACAACATTCGGTAACCACATACAAACTTCCTTTATAACCCTAGCGTCATCGAACCTTAAGTGTGTAGACCCTACGGGTTCGGGAACCATGCAGACATGACCGAGACGTTCTCCGGTCAATAACCAGCAGCGGGATCTGGATACCCATGTTGGCTCCCACATGTTCCACGATGATCTCATCGTATGAACCACGATGTCATGGACTCAATGAATCCCGTATACAATTCCCTTTGTCTAGCGGTATTTTACTTGCCCGAGATTCGATCGTCGGTATACCGATACCTTGTTCAATCTCGTTACCGGCAAGTCTATTTACTCGTTCCGTAACACATCATCCCGTGATCAACCCCTTGGTCACATTGTGCACATTCTGATGATGTCCTACCGAGTGGGCCCAGAGATACCTCTCCGTTTACACGGAGTGACAAATCCCAGTCTCGATTCGTGCCAACCCAACAGACACTTTCGGAGATACCTGTAGTGCACCTTTATAGCCACCCAGTTACGTTGTGACGTTTGGTACACCCAAAGCATTCCTACGGTATCCAGGAGTTGCACAATCTCATGGTCTAAGGAAAAGATACTTGACATTAGAAAAGCTTTAGCATACGAACTACGATCTTTGTGATAGGCTTAGGATTGGGTCTTGTCCATCACATCATTCTCCTAATGATGTGATCCCGTTATCAATGACATCCAATGTCCATGGTCAGGAAACCATAACCATCTATTGATCAACGAGCTAGTCAACTAGAGGCTTACTAGGGACATGGTGTTGTCTATGTATCCACACATGTATCTGAGTTTCCTATCAATACAATTATAGCATGGATAATAAACGATTATCATGAACAAGGAAATATAATAATAACTAATTTATTATTGCCTCTAGGGCATATTTCCAACAGTCTCCCACTTCCACTAGAGTCAATAATCTAGTTCACATCGCCATGTGATTAACACTCACAGGTCACATCGCCATGTGACCAACATCCAAAGAGTTTACTAGTGTCACTAAACTAGTTCACATCATCATGTGATTAAGACTCAATGAGTTCTGGGGTTTGATCATGTTTTGCTTGCAAGAGAGGTTTTAGTCAACGGGTCTGCAACATTCAGATTCGTATGTACTTCGCAAATCTCTAGGTCATATTGTAAATGCTGCTTCCACGCTCCACTTGGAGCTATTGCAAATGGTTGCTCCACTATACGTATCCGGTTAGCTACTCAGAGTCACTCGGATAGGTGTTAAAGCTTGCATCGACATAACCCTTTACGCCGAATTCTTTATCACCTCCATAATCAAGAAACATGTCCTTATTTACTCCAAGGACAATTTTGACCGTTGTCCAATGATCCATTCCTGGATCATTCTTGTACCCCTTGACTGACTCATGGCAAGGCACACTTCCGGTGCGGTACACAACATAGCATACTATAGAGCCTACGTCTGAAACATAGGGGACGACCTTCGTCCTTTCTCTCTTTTCTGCTGTGGTCGAGCTTTAAGTCTTAACTTCATACCTTACAACTCAGGCAAGAACTCCTTCTTTGACTGATCCATCTTGAACACCTTCAAGATCATGTCAAGGTACGTGCTCATTTGAAAGTACCATTAAGCGTTTTTGATCTATCCTTATAGATCTTGATGCTCAATGTTCAAGCAACTTAATCCAGGTTTTCTATTGAAAAACACTTTCCAATAACCCTATATGCTTTCCAGAAATTCTACATCATTTCTGATCAACAATATGTCAACAACATATACTCATCAGAAATTCTATAGTGCTCCCACTCACTTCTTTGGAAACACAAGTTTCTCATAAATTTGTATAAACCCAAAATCTTTGATCATCTTATCAAAGTACATATTCCAACTCCGAGATGCTTACTCCAGTCCTTAGAAGGATCGCTGGAGCTAGCATACCTTTTAGCATCCTTAGGATCGACAAAACCTTTCTGATTGTATCACATACAACCTTTCCTTACGAAACTGGTAAGGAAACTCGTTTTGACATCCATCTGCCAGATTTCATAAATGCAGCTAATGCTAACATGATTCCGACGGACTTAAGCATCGCTAGGATGAGAAAATCTCATCGTAGTCAACTCCTTGAACTTGTGAAAAACTCTTTGCCACAAGTCGAGCTTCATAGACGGTGACATTACCGTCCACGTACGTCTTCTTCTTAAAGATCCATTTATCTCAATGGCTTGCCGATCATCGGGCTAGTCCACCAAAGTTCATGCTTTGTTCTGATACATGGATCCTATCTCGGATTTCATGGATTCTAACCATTTGTCGGAATATGGGCCCACCATCGCTTCTCCATAGCTCGTAGGTTCATTGTTGTCTAGCAACATGACCTTCAAGACATGATTACTGTACCACTCTAAAGTAGTATGCATCCTTGTCACCCTACGAGGTACGGTATTGACTTGATCCAAAAACTTCATGATCACAATCATAAGCTTCTACTTCAATTGGTGTAGGAGTCACAGGAACAACTTCCTGTGCCCTGCTACATACTTGTTGAAGTGATGGTTCAATAACCTCATCAAGTCTCCACCATCCTCCCACTCAATTTTCGAGACAAACCTTTCCTTGAGAAAGGACCCGATTCAAGAAACAATCCCTATTGCTTTCGGATCTGAATTAGGAGGTATACCCAACTGTTTTGGGTGTCCTATGAAGATGCATTTTATCTGCTTTGGGTTCGAGCTTATCAACCTGAAACTTTTTCACATAAGCGTCGCAGCCCCAAACCTTTAAGAAATGACAGCTTAGGTTTCTCTAAACCATAGTTCATACGGTGTCATCTCAACGGAATTACGTGGTGCCCTATTTAAAGTGAATGTGGTTGTCTCTAATGCCTAACCATAAACGATAGTGGTAATTCGATAAGAGACATCATGGTACGCACCATATCCAATAGGGTGCAACTATGATGTTCGGACACACCATCAAACTATGGTGTTCCAGGCGATATTAATTGTGAAACAATTTCCACAATGTCTTAATTGCGTGCCAAAGCTCGTAACTCAGATACTCATCTCTATGATCATATCATAGACATTTTATCCTCTTGTCACGATGATCTTCAACTTCACTCTAAAATTACTTGAACCATTCAATAATTTAGACTTGTGTTTCATCAAGTAAATATACTCAACATCTACTCGAATCATCTGTGAAGTAAGAACATAACGATATTCACTGCATGCCTCAGCACTCATTGGACTGCACACATCAAAATGTGTTACTTCCAACAAGTTGCTATCTTGTTCCATCTTACTGAAAATGAGGCTTTTCAGTCATCTTGCCCATGTGGTATGATTTGCATATCTCAAGTGATTCAAAATCAAGTGAGTCCAAACGATCCATCTGCATGGAGTTTCTTCATGCGTATACACCAATAGACGTGGTTCGCATGTCTCAAACTTTTCAAAAACGAGTGAGTCCAAAGATCCATCAACATGGAGCTTCTTCATGCGTTTCATACCAATATGACTTACATGGCAGTGCCACAAGTAAGTGGTACTATCATTACTATCTTATATCTTTTGGCATGAAAATGTGTATCACTACGATCGAGATTCAATAAACCATTCATTTCAGGTGCAAGACCATTGAAGGTATTATTCAAATAAACAGAGTAACCATTATTCTCCTTAAATGAATAACCGTATTGCGATAGACATAATCCAATCATGTTTATGCTCAACGCAAACACCAAATGAAAATTATTCGGGTTTAATACTAATCTTGATGGTAGAGGGAGCGTGCGATGTTTGATCACATCAAACTTGGAAATACTTCCAACACATATCGTCAGCTCACCTTTAGCTAGTCTCCGTTTATTCGTGGCTCTTTTATTTCGAGTTACTAACACTTAGCAACCGAACCGGTATCTAATACCCTGGTGTTACTAGGAGTACTAGTAAAGTACACATTAACGTAATGTATATCCAATATACTTCTATCGACCTTGCCAGCCTTCTTATCTACCAAGTATCTAGGGTAATTCCGCTCTAGTGACTATTCCCCTTATCACAGAAGCACTTAGTCTCGGGTTTGGGTTCAACCTTGGGTTTCTTCACTGGAGCAGCAGCTGATTTGCCGTTTCATGAAGTATCCCTTCTTGCCCTTGCCCTTCTTGAAACTAGTGGTTTCACCAACCATCAACAATTGATGCTCCTTCTTGATTTCTACTTTCGCGGTGTCAAACATCGTGAATACCTCAAGGATCATCATATCTATCCCTGATATGTTATAGTTCATCACGAAGCTCTAGCAGCTTGGTGGCAATGACTTTGGAGAAACATCACTATCTCATCTGGAAGATCTACTCCCACTCGATTCAAGTGATTGTTGCACTCAGACAATCTGAGCACAAGCTCAACGATTGAGCTTTTCTCCCTTAGTTTGCAGGCTAAGAAAATTGTCGGAGGTCTTATACCTCTCGACGTGGGCACGAGCCTGAAATCCCAATTTCAGCCCTCGAAATCATCTCATATGTTCCGCGACGTTTCGAAAACGTCTTTGGTGCCTCAACTCTAAACCGTTTAACTGAACTATCACGTAGTTATCAAAACGTGTATGTCCGATGTTCGCAACATCCACAAATGACGTTTGGGGTTCAGCACACTGAGCGGTGCATTAAGGACATAAGCTTTCTACTGTCCGCATAATCGCTACTGTCAACTTTCAACTATATTTTCTCTAGGAACATATCTAAACAGTGGAACTAAAGCGCGAGCTTACGACATAATTTTCAAAGATCTTTTGACTATGTTCAGGATAATTAAGTTCATCTTATGAACTCCCATTCAGATAGACATCCCTCTAGTCATCTAAGTGATTACATGATCCGAGTCAACTAGGCCGTGTCCGATCATCACGTGAGACGGACTAGTCATCATCGGTAAACATCTTCATGTTGATCGTATCTACTATACGACTCATGCTCGACCTTTCGGTCTCTGTGTTCCGAGGCCATGTCTGTACATGCTAGGCTCGTCAAGTTAACCCTAAGTGTTTTGCATGTGTAAAACTGTCTTACACCCGTTGTATGTGAACGTAAGGATCTATCACACCCGATCATCACATGGTGCTTCGAAACGACGAACTTTAGCAACGGTGCACAGTTAGGGGAGAACACTTCTTGAAATTGTTTTAAGGGATCATCTTATTTACTACCGTCGTTCTAAGTAAACAAGATGCATAAACATAATAAACATCACATGCAATTATATAGTAGTGACATGATATGGCCAATATCATATAGCTCCATTGATCTCCATCTTCGGGGCTCCATGATCATCATCGTCACCGGCATGACACCATGATCTCCATCATCATGATCTCCATCATCTGTCTTCATGAAGTTGTCTCGCCAACTATTACTTCTACTACTATGGCTACCGGTTAGCAATAAAGTAAAGTAATTACATGGCGTTGTTTAATGACACGCAGGTCATACAATAAATTAAGACAACTCCTATGGCTCCTGCCGGTTGTCATACTCATCGACATGCAAGTCGTGATTCCTATTACAAGAACATGATCAATCTCATACATCACATATCATTCATCACATTCTTCTTGGCCATATCACATCACATACCATACCCTGCAAAAACAAGTTAGACGTCCTCTAATTGTTGTTCGCATGTTTCACGTGGCTGCTATGGGTTTCTAGCAAGAACGTTTCTTACCTACACAAAACCACAACGTGATATGTCAATTGCTATTTACCCTTCATAAGGACCCTTTTCATCGAATCCGTTCCGACTAAAGTGGGAGAGACTGGCACCCGCTAGCCACCTTATGCACCAAGTGCATGTCAATCGGTGGAACCTGTCTCACGTAAGAGTACGTGTAAGGTCGGTCCGGGCCGCTTCATCCCACAATACCGTTGCAACAAGATTGGACTAGTAACGGTAAGCATATTGAACAAAATCAACGCCCACAACCACTTTGTGTTCTACTCGTGCAAAGAATCTACGCAATAGACCTAGCTCATGATGCCACTGTTGGGGAACGTAGCAGAAATTCAAAATTTTCCTACGTGTCACCAAGATCTATCTATGGAGAAACCAACAACGAGGGGAAGGAGAGTGCATCTACATACCCTTGTAGATCGCTAAGCAGAAGCGTTCAAGAGAACGGGGTTGAAGGAGTCGTACTCGTCGTGATCCAAATCACCGGAGATCCTAGTGCCGAACGGACGGCACCTCCGCGTTCAACACATGTACAGCCCGGTGACGTCTCCCACGCCTTGATCCAGCAAGGAGAGAGGGAGAGGTTGAGGAAGACTCCATCCAGCAGCAGCACGATGGCGTGGTGGTGGTGGAGGAGTGTGGCAATCCTGCAGGGCTTCACCAAGCACCTGCGGGAGAGGAGGAAGTATTAGAAGCCCATGAAGATGAGAAGATGATGGCGCTTTACGGAGGGCCAAAGGCGGGTTACAGTTTGTAAATGTAAACCGGCCTAATCATGTAACTTGTATAGTAAGATAGAAATAGAGAGGACGAACCGGATACGTTTATAATCTGGCTTCGGGACTCCGTAGCCCGGCGGGCGTCAACCTATGTATATAAAGGGACGACCCGGCCGCGGTTTAGGAATAGACAACAATAACTCGAGAGCCAGACAAAGCGGATTCGCTCCCTGGCCTTCGAAACCCTAGCAATACCAATCACAACTAGACGTAGGCTTTTACCTTCATCGAAGGGGCCGAACTAGTATAAACTCCCGTGTCCCCTTGTCCGGTTTAACCCCTTTAAGCTAACCCGTTGCGATGGCTCCACGACTAAGTCATTTCACGAGGACATCTACCGTGACAAACCCATGACAGTTGCCCACCGTGGGGCTATCGCATGATGGTTTTTTCTTGAAGGGCAGCTTCGATGGACTCAAGGGATACGTTGTGGGCCGGATGACGAAGAGTCGCCGCGGCAAGCTCTATATCGACAATGCAGGATGTGTTGGGGAACGTAGAAGAAATTCAAAATTTTCCTACGTGTCACCAAGATCTATCTATGGAGAAACCAGCAACGAGGGGAAGGAGAGTGCATCTACATACCCTTGTAGATCGCTAAGCGGAAGCGTTCAAGAGAACGGGGTTGAAGGAGTCGTACTCATCGTGATCCAAATCACCGGAGATCCTAGTGCCGAACGGACGGCACCTCCGCGTTCAACACATGTACAGCCCGGTGACGTCTCCCACGCCTTGATCCAGCAAGGAGAGAGGGAGAGGTTGAGGAAGACTCCATCCAGCAGCAGCACGACGGCGTGGTGGTGGTGGAGGAGCGTGGCAATCCTGCAGGGCTTCGCCAAGCACCTGCGGGAGAGGAGGAAGTATCACGGGAAGGAGGGAGGCGCCAGGGCTTCAGGTATGGATGCCCTCCCTCCCCTCCACTATATATAGGGGCAAGGGAGAGGGGGGAGGCGCAGCCTTGCCCCTTCCTCCAAGGAAGGGGTGCGGCCAAGGGGGGAGGAGTGCCTCCCAAGTCAAGTGGAGGCCTCCCCCTTTAGGGTTTTCCCCCTCCCATGCGCATGGGCCTTGGGGGGCTGGTGCCCTTGGCCCATTAAGGCTAGGGCGCCCCCCTACAGCCCATGCTGCTGTATTGGACGTGGTGGAACAGTTTCCGGACCTCCGGACCCCTCCGGAATCCTCCGGAACCTTCTGGAAGCTTCCCGGTACAATACCGAAAAAACCCGAACTTTTTCCGGAACCCGAACAACAACTTTCCATATATAAATCTTTACCTCCGGACCATTCCGGAACTCCTCGTGACGTCCGGGATCTCATCCGGGACTCCGAACAACATTCGGTAACCACATACAAACTTCCTTTATAACCCTAGCGTCATCGAACCTTAAGTGTGTAGACCCTACGGGTTCGGGAACCATGCAGACATGACCGAGACGTTCTCCGGTCAATAACCAGCAGCGGGATCTGGATACCCATGTTGGCTCCCACATGTTCCACGATGATCTCATCGTATGAACCACGATGTCATGGACTCAATGAATCCCGTATACAATTCCCTTTGTCTAGCGGTATTTTACTTGCCCGAGATTCGATCGTC
Organism: Triticum dicoccoides; assembly: GCF_002162155.2. Lineage (NCBI taxonomy): Eukaryota > Viridiplantae > Streptophyta > Magnoliopsida > Poales > Poaceae > Triticum > Triticum dicoccoides. Next base: position 138,645,277 of record NC_041382.1, on the reverse strand, counting down.
GGTATACCGATACCTTGTTCAATCTCGTTACCGGCAAGTCTATTTACTCGTTCCGTAACACATCATCCCGTGATCAACCCCTTGGTCACATTGTGCACATTCTGATGATGTCCTACCGAGTGGGCCCAGAGATACCTCTCCGTTTACACGGAGTGACAAATCCCAGTCTCGATTCGTGCCAACCCAACAAACACTTTCGGAGATACCTGTAGTGCACCTTTATAGCCACCCAGTTACGTTGTGACGTTTGGTACACCCAAAGCATTCCTACGGTATCCGGGAGTTGCACAATCTCATGGTCTAAGGAAAAGATACTTGACATTAGAAAAGCTTTAGCATACGAACTACGATCTTTGTTCTAGGCTTAGGATTGGGTCTTGTCCATCACATCATTCTCCTAATGATGTGATCCCGTTATCAATGACATCCAATGTCCATGGTCAGGAAACCATAACCATCTATTGATCAACGAGCTAGTCAACTAGAGGCTTACTAGGGACATGGTGTTGTCTATGTATCCACACATGTATCTGAGTTTCCTATCAATACAATTATAGCATGGATAATAAACGATTATCATGAACAAGGAAATATAATAATAACTAGTTTATTATTGCCTCTAGGGCATATTTCAAACAGGATGGGGTCCCGAGGCCGATTCAATCGAATACGGGTACCGAGTCCCCTTTGGTGGGATTCACGTCTTCATCGGCAAGATCGGCGAACCGGCCCCCGAGCCGGACATCTGCACCGACATCATCGAAACGGCTCGGCATGTAAGTTCTTCGCCGGTTCAGCCCGAGGCAAGGCATGCCTTCGTAGGTGTCGTCCGTGGATCGGGGTACGAGGACGGACCGGTGTCCGATGGAGAAACCGTAGTCTACTCTGATGACGAGTCTTCTGTAGAAACCGAATCGCTTTACCAGTTGCAGGACGACCGGATTGAGGGAGGATCCGAGGGCAATAGTATTCTGGATTCCCCCGGTCTGCCAAACCGAGGCGCCATCTTCATGGCCTGCACACAATTGGCGCCTCATTCATCTACCACCGCAGCGATGCTCTCCGGTTCAACGACGGCCACACCAGCAGGGGCAGGAAGCTCGGTGCCACCTCCGGCGCAAGTCTTGTCTGATTTGTTTGACGCTCTGGCAACATTGATGTCCGCGGAGGTAGACGCAGCAGCCAGGGATCAGCACGATGCGGAGATTGTAAAAGTGAAAGATCAGATAGCCCAGGCTAAAGCGGACCTGGCAGCAGAAAACGCCAGGATGGCTACGGAGCGGGCCGAGTTGGAAGCACAGGCTTACCGGATTAGACTGGATCAGAATGCTTCAGAGGAAGTCATGAGAAGAAGGTACCGATCACGTCTCCCGTCGGTTTATGAGCCGCAAAATCTTTTCAACACGCCAGGTGCAGGAGCTGGTAACCAACCCACGCTAAACCGAGCGGGGGCGCCGGGAGCAGGAGCGCCGGTTCAGCCGCGCATGACGGACCTGCCTCGCCAGAACAACGTTGTGCCATCAACGCCGCCCGGGCATTATTCCAAACCGTTGGACAACATTGTGGCCGCCGCTTCATGCCTGGCGGCCCTCCCAACCAATGGCGAGTCACCAGTTGCAGTGGAAGCGCGTCGGGCCAGGGATCTCCTTCAGACAGCACTAAATCAACAGCAAGCATATTCACATAGCCGTGAGAGGATTCATTCCACTCCCTGTCCAAGCCGGAGTTATAGCAGACACGTGGAGGACGAACCGGCCGTGTCCAGTAGTGCACGTCACCGAAATTCGCCACGAGGGAACAACCTGGCTGGGGGAGGTGCTAATGCGCAAGATGTTGTGGACCATGGCCGCGCACGTCGAGAGGCCGAGTTGACAGCTCGACACGAAGCACGACAGCATACTCTAGTTCACCCCACCGCCTCCGTGGAGCCAGGGGCGATGTTCAGTTCCTTAGGGGTACCGTGTTTAACTCTCGCTTTGCGTAATGTGCGACTACCCAAGGATTTCAAGGGGCCTCGTAAGGTACCAAATTACACCGCCGATTTGCAGCCAGAGGCGTGGGTGGAGAGCTATGAGATGGCAATGGAGATGTTAGATGTGGATGAGGTGGTGTGTGCTAAATATTTCACCATGATGTTGGAAGGAACAGCTCGCACTTGGTTGAAGAGCTTGCTGACCAACTCTATTGGATCATGGGCCGAACTGAAGCATCGGTTTATCCAGAACTTCAAGGATACGTGTAAGCAGCCGATGTCAATTGTAGATCTGGCCGCTTGTGTCCAAGAGGAAGGGGAGTCCACAACCCATTTGGTCAAACGGGTCTCGGCGATTTTTCATTCATTAGATCGTATCAATGCAGACACCGCAGTGTTAACGTTAGAGGGCAATTGCCGTTTCAAACCGTTGAAACAGAAGTTGGGAAGGCTCAAACGTCACTGCAACGACATGTCAACACTCATGGCCGCTTTGGTTAAATACGCCGATTCAGATAATACCAAGGATCCGGATTCAGAGGAGGACAAACGGGAGAAGGGTAAGAAGAACGGCAATGCCAAAGGCTAACAACATAATCCGGTAGGCCATGGAAATGCTAGTAAGCGCAAGGCCGACAGTGGTTTGGACTTTGTCGCAAATACCAACGCGCGGGAGAATGGCCAGCATTGTAAAGGCAAGCAGCCCCAGAGGGGTGGAGGTCCAGGCAACAGTTTGGAGCGTTTGTTAAATCAGCCTTGTCCAAAGCACGGATCGAAGGATAAACCGGCATCACATCTCTGGAAAGATTGTTATATCATGCGGAATTTCAAGAATTCCAATATGACAGCGGCCCGCCCGGCGGTTCCGGAGGAGGTTTCCACGGGCCGGGTTACGGAAGTGGTGGTTCCGGTTCAGGGTTTCCAGGCAATCAAACCAGACATGTCAATAAAGGACACCAAGGCAACCAGGGAGGTTACAACCATCAGGGGAGTCAGCAGCAGCAGCAGTCGGGTTATCAAAGCAATCCCAAACAGCTGAACAATGGGCAATATCATGTCTTCACTACTAGTTTGTGCAAACGTGATCAGAAGCTTCACAAAAGGGCAGTCAACTCTGTTGAGCCAGCAGTACCTCAGTATTTACGCTGGTCGGAGCAACCTATTTTGTGGAGTAGAGAGGATCACCCGCCCCGGATTAATAATCCAGGTCATTTGGCCTTGGTGGTAGCCCCTCAAGTTGGGGGATACAAGTTCACTAAAGTGCTCATGGATGGGGGAAGTAGTATCAATATTTTGTATTATGATACATTCCGCCGTATGGAGTTGACAGATAAGGATCTTAAACGGTCGAATACAGTATTTCATGGTGTGGTGCCTGGTAAGTCTGCATATCCTGTTGGTAAGATAGCTTTGGAGGTAGCTTTTGGAGATGACTACGATTCAAGGTCAGAAACATTAACATTTGAGGTGGTGAAGATCAAAAGTTCGTACCACGCCGTATGCTAAGTTTATGGCAAGGCCATATTATGTTTACCTACAGGTTAAAATGCCAGGACATAAGGGGACTATCACAGTACATGGAAGTAGAAAGATTGCTTTGGAGTGTGAAGAAGGCGATGCGGCTTATGCTGAGTCGGTTTGTGCCACGGAGGAGTTAAATTTCTATAAGGAGCAAGTTGATCCGGCAAACATGACCTCCTTAAAAAAGCCAACTACGGAACATGATCCAGCATTGAAGTTCAAATCAGCTACAGACACTAAAATGGTTGACTTTGTTCCTGGCGATTCATCCAAACAGTTCAGCATTAGCGCTAACCTGGATCCCAAATAGGAAAGCGCGCTCACCGAGTTCATCCGTGAGAATCGGGACATCTTTGCATGGAAACCTTCTGACATGCCAGGTGTACCGAGAGAACTCGCTGAGCACACACTCAACATTGATCCTAAATTCAAACCGGTCTGACAGTTCCTCCGCCGTTTCAATGAGAAAAGAAGCAAGGCTATAGGTGAAGAGGTATCCCGTTTGTTGGCTGCTGGGTTTATTGTGGAAGTTTTTCATCCAGGGTGGTTAGCCAATCCAGTGCTGGTTCTTAAGAAAAATGGCACTTGGCGCATGTGTGTGGACTACAAAGATTTAAACAAGGCTTGCCTTGCAGACCCCTTTGCTCTCCCTCGCATTGATCAGATAATTGATGCTACGGCGGGTTGTGACCATTTGTGTTTTTTGGATGCTTACTCTGGTTATCATCAGATCAAAAGGGTAGTTAAGGACCAGGAGAAGACAGCCTTTATAACTCCCTTTGGAGCCTTCTGCTATGTTTCCATGCCCTTTGGACTCAAGAGTGCCCAAGCAACTTACCAGCGATGTGTTCAGAATTGCCTTCATAAGCAAATTGGGAGCAATGTTCATGCGTATGTGGATGATATTGTGGTCAAATCCAGAAAGGAGGATACATTAATAGATGATCTACAGGAAACCTTTGACAATCTCCGGGTTTACAAGATGATGCTCAATCCGGAGAAGTGTTGTTTTCGGTGTCCCGGCAGGCAAGCTCTTAGGCTTTCTGGTTTCAAACGAAGGCATTGAGGCTAATCCGAAAAAGATTGCAGCAATTACGTCCTTGGCTAAACCGGCGTGTATTAACGATGTGCAACGTTTGGCCGGCCGGATTACAGCCTTGACCCGGTTTATCAGCCGCCTTGGAGAGAAGGCCATCCCCTTATATCAGATGCTCAAGAAAACAGATAACTTTGTCTGGAGTGAGGCAGCTGATAAGGCGTTTGAAGATCTGAAGAGGCAGCTAGTGGAACCGCCCGTGCTGGCAGCACCGATCGATAAAGAGCCATTATTATTATATGTGGCTGCTAATGCCCGGGCTGTCAGTGTAGCCATTATGGTAGAGCGCAAGGAGCCTGGCAAAGATTATCTGGTTCAATGGCCGGTTTATTATATTAGTGAGGTGCTCATTGAGTCAAAGCACAGGTATCCACATTGGCAAAAACTGGTGTATGGGGTGTTTATGGCAAGCCGGAAGCTCAAACACTATTTTCAGGGCCATCCTATCACAGTGGTCAGTTTAGCCCCTCTGGGTGACATCATTCAAAACAGAGAGGCAACTGGCCGGATTGCCAAGTGGGCCATTGAGCTTGGACCTCACGGGCTCAAATATATACCCCGCATGGCGATCAAGTCCCAGGTACTTGTAGATTTCATCAACGATTGGACGGAGTTATAGGCACCTGAGGAGAAACCAGATAATACGTATTGGACTATTCATTTTGATGGATCTCGACAGTTAGAGGGTTCAGGGGCTGGAGTCATATTAACTTCCCCACGAGGTGACACGTTTTGTTATGTCCTCCGTTTAATGTTCCCTTGTACTAACAATGCAGCTGAATATGAGGCTTTACTCCATGGTCTTCGGATGGCTAAAGAGATGAATTTGAGCCGAGTTAAGTGCTTCGGTGATTCAGATCTAGTGGCTCAGCAAGTATCTGGCACTTGGGATTCTAAGGACCCACTCATGGCTGCATATCGGCGAGAGGTGGACGCAGTGGCTGGTCACTTTAAAGGTTATCAGGTGGACCATATAGACCGGCGGAAGAATGAAGTGGCGGACGCTTTAAGTCGTCTTGGTTCCAAACGTAAACTGGTTCCGCCCAATGTCTTTCTTGATGTATTGCACAATCCGTCAGTCAAAATACCAACTGAAGAAGATTTGTCTATTCCTGATCCGGAGGCTTAGTTGGTGGCAGCTCTGCATGCCATACCGGATTGGACGATCCCATATCTGGATTACATGAACCAGGGCGAGTTACCAGTTGAGGAAACATTGGCTCGACAGATAATCCGGCGGTCCAAGTCCATGACCATACTCAACGGGGAGTTACATCGTTACAGTGTTTCAGGAGCAATTCAGCGATGCGTTTCTCCTCTAGAAGGTTGTGAGATTTTGCGAGAAATTCATGAAGGGGATTGCGGTCACCACGCCAGTTCAAAGTCGTTGGTTGCTAAAGCTTTTCGCCACGGTTTTTACTGGTTGACAGCGCATGCTGATGCGGAGGATTTAGTCAAAAGATGTGATGGATGTCAAAAGTTTGCCCGCCGTGCGCACGTTCCGGCTCAAGAGTTGCGGATGATTCCAATTACGTGGCCGTTTGCAACTTGGGGGCTGGATATGGTTGGACCCTTCAACTGCTCCAAGGACAAGAAGACCCATCTGTTAGTAGCAGTTGATAAATTCACTAAATGGGTAGAGGCAGAGCCAGTCAGCAAGTGTGATGTAGCTACGGAGGTTCAATTCATCAAAAAGGTGATATTCCGGTTTGGCTTTCCACATAGCATTATAACAGACAATGGTACTAACTTATCAAAAGGGGAGATGGAAGAATTCCGTCAACGTGAGCACATCCGGCTTGATCTAGCATCAATGGATCACCCCCAATCTAATGGTCAAGCGGAAAGGGAAAATCAAGAAATTCTACGGGGTATCAAACCAAGGCTTATGGTTCCCTTAAAGCGGACGCCGGGTTGTTGGGTCGAGGAGCTACCTTCTGTGTTATGGAGCATCAACACCACACCCAATAGGTCTACAGGTTACACGCCTTTCTTCATGGTTTATGGAGCGGAGGCGGTTCTTCCTAGTGACATCCGTCACGATTCGCCCCGTGTGGCAGCTTATGTTGAAGCTGATAATGAGAAGGCACGTCAGGATTCTCTGGACCTGTTGGATGAAGAGCGGGATCTTGCAGTAGCACGTTCGGTGATTTATCAATAAGATCTTCGACGTTATCACAACCGCCGGGTTAAAACTAGAACCTTTCAAGAAGGTGATTTGGTGCTCCGGCTCATCCAGGATCAGACTGATATGCACAAGTTATCCCCCCCTTGGGAAGGACCCTTTGTGGTCAACAAAAATCTGCACGATGGATCCTACTACCTCATTGATGTTCGAGAGCATGAAGACTCACGTCAACCGGAGGAGGAGACAAAGCGGCCATGGAACATGGCTCTCCTTCGGCCTTATTATACTTGAAGCCATAGGCTCTTCACCTGTACATATTTATGACAATGTATATACCATATAATAAACCGGAGCCTCCGTTATAAGTGGGGTATCTATTCTTTCTTATATCATATGTGTGCTTTTACAAGTTAACGGTCAAAGCGGAGTCTTTGTTAAACCGGCTTTAGCAGCTGCATAAAGATAAAGAAAATCACTAGGGGGCTTGGTCATGTTTGAACCACAGCTACACCTCTTGATAGGCATTTCAGCCACACAAGCAAAAATTTGTGGAGCCAAAGAGGGTATTGTACACAGTACAAACTCAAACATAGGCACACGCTGAGCATCGCTCACAAAGTTACTTGGGGGCTCTTTTTTGCAAAGCAACAAAGAGTTTGAAAGCACCCTCGTAATTGGCTATCAAGCCACGGCTTGGAAGCCTGGTGTATTCACCTAAAACCCCGGGTTAAGCTGCCTTCATCAAGTAAGCCACTCCTATCCAGGTAATCCTGGCATGACCCATCAAACGTTTGACAAGTCAATCTTTTACAGACCCTGAACTTGTCACAGTTAAAACGATGATTGGTTAATTGGAGGCCCATCTTAAAATGCTTTGTTAAATGGTTTAACTCAGAGGCCTGGCAGCCCATGAAAAGCCTCGATTTGGAGCCTGGCAGCTCGTAAAAAGCCTCGCATATTTTCCTATTTGAATTTTGTTTGTTGACAATCATAAGTATTTTTTGATAAACCGGTGTCCTTGACCCAGCTTGCTTTCCAACCACCAGTTGTTGGCACATGATCAATTATAAACCGGTGGTCATTGACCTAGTTTGGTTTGACTAAATCACCAGTGTTATAAAGAAAATCCGGTAGTTATACCTGTCTGGTTTAATAGATAGACCGGCATTATGAAGATGAAATTATCAAATGTATCGGGTTGGTGTTAAACACCTTTGCTGTATACACGTTTGGTCAATCAATGAGGTATGCTCGATACATTATTTTTTGTACAAACACTTGATTATTCAGCTAAAGTACTATATACTTCTTGGATATTATGACATGTTTGGCGGTAAACCGCTAGAAACTTTTTTGGACCCAGGAAGGTAAGTCATCATAGGCTATGCATAAAATATATCCTGAAGGGCGGCACGGATTGTCACAAAGCGTTATGAAACATGCTCGATGGCATGGCAGATAAACAAAGTTTCAGCTATCCTATTACATGAAGCTTCAAAGGGGTTCAAACAGTGCCATTGTTTTTCACAGTAGCCATATAAACCGGTGACCGGATCAGGACTCTTCATCACAATGGTTTGACGGTTGCAGATCAGTTGGTGTCGGCACTTCTTCATCCCTCCCCAGCCGCTAGAAATCAGCCGTTGACCAATCGATTCCGGTTAAAGCTTGGAACACTACTTCCTCATGGATAAGATCAGAAGGGTTAATATCAGGGGCATAAGTGTGCTAACGAATCGGAGGCACAAGTTCTTCGACTTCATGGATATCGGTCGGCTGTCTTTTCCCTTCTGCATCATAAAACGGTTGAAAATGGGACAAATCGGTGTCCTCAGCCAATTTGCTAGATGCTGGCCGCATCTGTTTGGTCAGCCATCAAAGATCATCATTGTCAAAGTTTGAACCGTCTTCTTTAACGCCTGGATATCCTTTAATGATATCCTCCGCTTCAAGGTTTGGAATCTAGTCCTTGGCTCAAATAAGGGCGGTTAATGCTCCTGCTCTCGCAGCGGCTCTTTTCAACTCGCCAATACGCGCCGGTAACATGCCCAGCTTCTCAAGGGTCTCCTTAATCAACGTTGGCACCGGTTTGTTATAAGCCGTTGTACTAATGGCTCACTGAGATCCAGAGTATAGCTGCTCAACCAATGTATATGCCGCCTTGAGCTTCATCCGCATATCTGCACCAAGATGAGTGATCCAAGTTCCTGCCAAAGATTTTATTTATATTTTGGTTAGTTTTGAGATTCATTGACTGGTGCAACATACATAAGCAGACACTTACCAAAGATAGCAGAGGTCATAGCATTGATTTGGTGCTTCAAACCAGCTAGTTCTTCAACCACCTGTTTTAGGGCTTCCTCGGCATCTACAGCTCTTTTGGTCAAACCGGTTTTTTCGGTTTCCCATTCAGCACGATCTCGGTTGAAGGATTATTTCAATTTTTCCATTTCGGCCAGGGCCTGCGTCAGCTCCTCTTTGGCTTTTGCAGCTTCAGCTTGTTGAGACTTCACATTTTCTTGCAAGTCAGAGTTTTGGGCATCTTTGCTTCTCAGTTCAGCCTGCAACATTGAAGGTATATTCAACAAAACAACATATTTATGCACTAAGTATAAAGCATATAACAAGTTATCCACTTCATACTTGGGGGCTAATGCCTATTTGCTCTCAAATACTACCCTCTATACAAGTCTCTAGAAAAATGCAAGCATTATCCTTGACACTTGGGGGCTAATGTACGTTTGTTTTAAACTGGCGGTGTGGATTAAAAACCGGATTAACTTGCCAAGTTAAACCGGCCTTTGGGGGCTATGCTGCAGAACATCATCTAATTTTTTCAAACATGAGTCTTATCTATGATTGAGGACATGCCTTCACAAGGATCAATGATGGGATGCTTGAAGTGTTACAAAGACCCGGTTTATGATTAACAATCATAAAACGGCTCTTGGAGGCTACTTGGAATAGTATTTCAGCTATAAATCAATGTACAAAGGAGAAGCATTTACCTCATATCGTTCTTTCATCAAATTCACCAAACCGGCTTCATAATCCCGGTTTGAGTGCAGACGGTTCAGGAAACCGGAATGAAGTTCATCAGCGTTAAGATGAGCATAGTTTGATAAGTCGCTGCTCCATTTACCTTTATCCCTGGCAATTTGCTCTTCTTTGGCACTATGCTGAGCCAAAATGACGGGATGACCAAGAGAGTTGTGGCCTGTTCCAGTAATAATAACATCATCACCTTGGCCTTCTGGATTTTTGGTGGATGATGATGGAATTTCAGTGTCTTTCATTGGATTAACCCGGTTTGGTTCTGTCGGTTCAGTATCAGGGGCGGCAGGTTCAGCATCTGTTGGTTTTTCAGTATATTGGCCGTCAAGGGGCGGATCATCAAAAGTTGTTTCAGGATGAAGGCCTTCCGGTTCACCAGTCTGCTCCAATTCACCTCTTGGTTCTTCTTCTTCGGCAACAGGGTCTTCTGGCAGATTGGTGACCGGAGCTTTTTTGCTGGGTCTAGCTTTGGCCCTGCAAACAGAATAAAAAAGGATTAACATCCTGTTCAAAAGATATAGGGCGCATTGAAAGGAAAGGTGTCACGACCGGTTTTCCGAGTAATAAATTTCCAGAAAAGACCGTCGTGCTCATCAGCCCCAGGATTACTGTTAGCTGATGAGGCTCCAACTTGATACAGAAATTCCAAGCAGAAAACAAAATATGTAGTACAAGGCCATTCTGGCCTGTGAGTACAACAAATGGTTTCTAGTGGTTGATGGCGGAAGCGGGTTGTGAAACATCAATGTCTATGGGACTCCATTTCCCACGGGAACAGCTGACCAGGTTAACTCCTATCTTCGCGAGGCTGCTATCTCCATTACTTAGGTTCCGGGGCTGTCATCGCGTCACTCCTCTACGTGCAAGAAAATCTGGCCAAGACAATAGCCAGGGACAAGCCAGTGAGTACTTTGAATGTACTCGCAAACATTATGAACACATGTATAATATAACAATAATGTGCTGAAAATATTTCATGCTCATGATGTCAGTCAAAAATAGTAAATAAAATTCTGATGCGTGCAGGCGGTTATTTATAAAAATGCAATAACATAGTAGTATAAAAATTTATGAAACAAATAACAAGCAATGCCACAGTCGGGCATCTTAGCGACACCACATAAAGGACTTTAAAAGAAATGCCACAGTCGGGCGTCTGAGCGACACCACATAAAGGGCTTTAAAAGAAATGCCACAGTCGGGCGTCTGAGCGACACCACATAAAGGGCTTTAAAAGAAATGCCACAGTCGGGCGTCTGAGCGACACCACATAAAGGGCTTTAAAAGAAATGCCACAGTCGGGCGTCTGAGCGACACCACATAAAGGGCTTTAAAATAAACAATCATATTGAATATCCCGGAGGTAGAACCATCCCAGATATACTCGATAATAACAATAATATCACGGGTTAGTCAACAACAATAATAATCATAGTTATCACAAGTCACAAGTAGTAATTCCATTTCTGGTTAACAGTTTCACCTCCGAAGACCGACACTAAGACCGACACCTGACCCATCCCAGACTGTAATCCTTAACCATGGACACGGCTATTCGAATAGGTTTATTCTCTGCAGAAGGTGTACTCTTTACCCACGAGTAACGGATTTCTTTAGTCCATCGGGACTAATTCCGTCTACGGTCTTTTTGTTGAAAACACACCTAACTTGCACACACCAGCTTATCTCACACGTGTCTGGAATCACCCACGACACCTGTTAAGGAAACTCTAAGTGGGGAGGCTACAACCTCGCGTAGCATGGGATCAAATTTATATCGCGCGCTCTAAGGGGTGGCCTCCCCTCTCGGTCCCAACCGGAAACACCCATGCCCCTAGACCAGGTGGCCTGCCTACCAGCTACAACCGGTATCTTCCACCATGGCCTCTCTGTACGGTGTGTGCTAGAAAGAGGTTGACAACTTACTGAACCGTACTCTACTTGCTGTAGAGACGAGTGGTAGTACGAAACAAGTATGGGGGTTACTGGCACAAGACTCGATCTACGGTCGACTCAGGAGGTTTAAGTATTCCCTGCATGATTAGCATGACGAATATATTTCAACCAACAAAGTCACCACTCATATCACCTTGCCATGCCATACCAGACATAACCGTCCCGACGGAGACCGGCGACAAACTCATGCCTACCCAAGGCATAGGTTTTCCCGGGTTCCTGCCGGTATGCATGCAAGGCACATGAGGGTGATTATCATCACAAGTGTGTCCATTTCCAACAGCATGGAAATCAATAACATGCACCCATGCATATGATCATATCACATGAAATAACAAGTTTCTCCAAAGTGAGGTGATGTTATGAACGTGTCATCGAACACACAAAAATATTATGCCGGGGTTCAGAATGCTTGCCTTCAATGTGTGGAAAGGCAGGGTGCACTCCAAAACTTGAAACATTTCTCCTCTCTTCAAAAATCCTATTTTAGCAATATAAAAGAATTAACACACAAAATAAAAACAGCACCAAAAGTTGTTTTGAAATTTTTTCAAATAAATCTTAAAATAAACTAGGTGAAATTTGAGAGAGGTAGGAAAAAGAATAATTTCATTTGGAGTTGTATTTAAAAAGTTATAACCAGTCAAAGTTTTGGTCAAATCTGTTATTTAAATAAAACAGAAAAGAAAACGTTTCGGAGGGGAATACGCTTTCGGAGCGGGGGAAACGTACTGGGGGATTACGCCTTCACTTAATCCCACGTGGACAGGCACGGGGTCGCTGACAGTGGGACCAGAGGGCCCACTGGTCAGGTTTGACCAGTCTATCCCTCCCTCCTCTTACTCTGCCCGAATGGAGGCGAGGCAACGGCGATCGTCGCCGGCGAACGGTGGCTCCCCGCGGGTTCCAGAGGGTCTGGATGGATCCGCGAGACTGCGGCGGTCCTTCCGGTGGTCGCTGGGTAGACGGGGGTGGAAAGAGTCATCGGCGGTGAGCTTCGCGGCGGAGGGGAGCTTCGGGAGCAGAGTGGTTTTGGGGCTACGGTGGTTCCCGATCAAAATCGAGTAGGGGGATGTGTTCACGGAAGGATGAGGAGGTTCCTGGCGAAGAGAACGGAGAGGGGGAGGCCCTGGTGGTGCCGGAATGGCCGGGGCAGTGGCGGCGGCCGCGGTTGCCGGAGATGAGGAAGGAGGCCTCCCCGGGTCGATTGGCTGCCAATGGGGGTCCTCGGGAGGTGGCTTGGGACTGCCTGCGTGCGGAGATGAGCTCGGGGCTCCTTTTATAGGCGTGGCAAGGCGGTTCAGCGGCGTCCGTGGATAAGCTCTCCGGCGACCGCCATTCTGTAGCTAGGGCGTCGTGGCGGCGATGAGCGCTAGTGGACACACTCGCGGATGAGCACGCGCTGTTCCAGGGGCCAGGTGGCGAGCGGGAGTGGCTTTGGCGGCGCCGACATGGGCAGAGGCTATCGGGCGGCTAGCTCTTGGCCTGCCGGCGTGGCGAGGGGCGGCTTGGCGCGTAGCGGTGAGAAGGGGAGCGCGTGGCGTGGTGCTGCAGAGCGGGCCAAAACTGTGGGGGCCAGCGTGTCGGCTCGGGGCACGTGCGTGCCAAACGCACGCTCTGCTCGCGCTCCGGGCGTGCACGGGATGTGCTCGACGCAATGCCAGAGCATGCTACAGAGCTTGGGTGAGGCTGGCAATTAACAGATCTAGGTTAGGAGAAACGGGGAGTCTAGTGGACATGCTTGTTTGATCAGAGGTGCAAGTTCACAGTGCAATGCCACAATTCATGTCAAAACAGATCATGCCCGTAAGGTGTTTGACAAAATGCTAAGGGCACTTAGGCAGGTCTTGGAGTGGCCAAAAACTCCAGATGGTGGTCTCTTTAGATGTACAAGAGGGTGGTGAGGTTAGTTTGCCAAAAGTAGAAACTTGTTAGTGCAAGTTTTGCAAAACTACAATTCTGGACAGGAAATAAATGACATTATTTCATGAACCAAAATTAATCCAAGGGTTGCATGCTCCTGGATTTAGGGGTTTGGTGGGGCTATCTACAAGTAGGAGAAAGCACAAGATCATTGGAGCAAAAATAAATAGGGTTGCAGTAGAAATCACAAGGCTGGACCAGAATGAAAAAGAGGTTGATTCACTCAATATTTTCAAAGAACAACACTAGGTTTTTGCATAAAGTTGAATCATATGCTACTAACAATATCCCATAATTTTGGTGGAGGCCAGGAAGAAATATTTAAATGGGTTGTAGTGCAAAATGCACTCTGGACCAGAGAAGAAAAATTGAGTGTAGGGCTCAAAATATTTCATGAATGAAATATATTTTTGCATAAAAGTGATTTAAAAACATCACATGACATCTCCAAATTTTTGTGGGAATTTTAAGTGAATCTATCAAATGGTTGTAGTTCAAATATGGCCATTTAACCTTGAAAAACAATTTTCAAGAAAGTAAAGATCAAGCAACTTAATTATTTAATTAGTTATATTAAATAAGGGAAAGTTTCTCTTGAGAGATTAAATATGTCCAATGACATATTTGAAAAAATTTCTCTTTGGGAAAAACTCATCATCACAGGGAAGGAAATGATTTAAAAAAATCAAAAAGGAGCTCAGATATCCAAAGTTTTAATTCCTGGAAAAAAATTTAATTCATTAAAACAAGGCCAAATTTTTGGGGTGTCACAAAAGGTTTTTCATAACTCACCCGGCCACAGTTTTCAAAGGGGGGAGTTGAGTTGCTGTCGATTCACCAGAAGAGGAAGGAGGTGTCACCTGATAATTTGAATCGGACGGATTAAGAGGCTGTCTGAAATAACCTGCCTTGGGGTAAGAATGGTCAGAAGTAGGAGAGACCTCAGACCGGCGCTTACGAACCGGAGTATCAGGTAAACCGGTAGGGGTGACCTGTTGGCCACTGTGTCGGGTTGTCCAGCGAGCTTCATGCTGTTGAGTCTTCAAAATAAATGTTGGATCCAAGTGAGCAAGAGGATGAGAAAAGCTTACTTTCCGGATTGCTTGGCGAGTTTTTTTGTGTTGGCATAGAGTCTGAACCGGAGGAAAGGGTAATTACCTCTACGTCATCAGCCTGACTAGCTTCTGCCTCCTCCTGAGGAAGATCATTGTTAACAAGATGCATAAAAAGAGAGCCAAGTGAGTCAAGTTCTACCTCAACTTCTGGGTCATCAGTATCGTCATCAAGTTCCATATTAATCCGGTCAGCCGTTTTCCGCTTTGACGTCCGTTTTACGGCTTTGGTCTTCGGGCGGGTTGGTTTGACCACTTTGTCTCCAGTTGGCTTTGCCACTTTCTCTATGGATTTCCGTTTCCAGAAAGGGTCATCACCCTATATATATATAAAGAAGAAGGGTTACAGCTTGTATAAGTTAAATATATTAGAGATGAAGAGGAAGTGTAATGCTTACAGCAGGCGGTTTGTTCTTGGTATAGAAGGGACTCAGACCGGTTTGACTACACACCAGTTTCGATCCATTCAGAATTTTCTTTACACCCTCGGTAACTTCTTCCTCAGATAATTGGATATTGCAGTGGCATTGAGGATCGTCAACTTCACCGGTATATTCGCACATTAAACCGAGACACCGGCTTAGCGGCAAGATACTCCAGGATATCCAACAGCGCACAAAGTCCACGCCTGTTAAACCGTTTGCCATAAAGGCTCGGAGCTTGGCGATTTGAGGAGCGTATTTTGCCCTTTCTGAAGAGCTCAAGCGTTGTGGCATTGGATGAGTATTGGATAATCTATGATCACGGAAGCCGGGGAGGGGATTTTCATCCTCAAGCAAAGTGTCTCTGCAATAGAACCATGTTTGGTTCCATTCCTTTGGGTGGCTATGGTGTTTGGCATGAGGAAATTCCACTTCTTTCTGCTTTTGAATCGAGACACCACCAAGCTCTGTATTCGGGCCATTCACAAACTCGGTGCGCCGGTTTAAGTGAAAGAAATCCCGGAACAATTCTGCAGTTGGTTCTTCTTGTAAATAGGCTTCACAGAAGACTTGGAAATTACATAAGTTGGAGACTGAGTTGGGACTAATATCTTGTGGATGCAGTTGGAAGCTGGCAAGTACATCTCGATAAAATTTTGACCCTGGCAGTTTGAAACCATGGCCTATATGGTCAACAAAGATTACCACCTCGCCTTGTCTTGGGGTTGGAGGATTCTCTTTTCCTGGAACTCGCCGTTTGATCTCAGTTTTCTTAGGCAGAGAGCCGATGCTAACCATCTCATTCAATTGATCCTCAGTAACCCGGGAACGAGCCCAGTTGCAGGCAG
Organism: Triticum dicoccoides; assembly: GCF_002162155.2. Lineage (NCBI taxonomy): Eukaryota > Viridiplantae > Streptophyta > Magnoliopsida > Poales > Poaceae > Triticum > Triticum dicoccoides. The sequence goes on along the minus strand of NC_041382.1, from coordinate 138,629,245 downwards.
TGAATTGTTTGGCCATTGCAAAGCGAACAAACTAAAAATGAAAGGCCGGTTTATAAATTACGCATGATTATACACAAGAGACAAGGGAATAAGAAACATGCTGATATGATAAATGGTACAACCCGGAGACTAGTATAATGAGAGAGAAAGGTAATGCTAGCACAGGGTTGATCAGACACTGTTAAACCGGAGCATAATTGTGAAGGTAACATGCTCTTCCGGTTTATCAGAGGGCTAATGGCATAGACTATTTATACAATGCTAAACCGCTTATATGGGTGCGAGGAGAAACGGATCTCACAGGAACATAGAAACAGATCTCACAGTGATGTATAAAACTTTCCGATCTAAAGCTAAGACAGAAAAGCAAAAATAATTGGATCTTGAAGGGGTGCAGAACTGAAGCAATTTTTGACAGACTAGATCAGTTCTTTGCGCATAAGGATTTGTGATGACCATGGTATGTAAGCTACGGCAAGAGATGCATCAAGCATGAAGTGTCCATCTATTAAAGGAAGAACAGGGAAGAATAGCACTGATGAACTTCGGAAGAACGGCGAAGAATGTCGAAACCCTAGAACAGATCTATGGTGAAAAAATCAGAGAACTTACTGAAGCTGGTGATGAAGCGGAAGGGCGCCGCAGTATTCTGGTGCGTTCAGGCTGATGCAGCGGCCAAGGTCGGAGCAGAGGCGACGGTCGACAGTGGCGGCGAAGCTCCAAAGGTTGAGCGGCGCGAGGAAGACGATGCAAAGAGGCACGGGGGGAAAGGGTGAAAATGACCCCTCGGTCCTATTTATAAGGCGAAGTGATAAAATGGCAAGTACGGGAATCAAGGAGCCCAAAAAATGGATAAGTTAATAAAGGTGTCGCCTCGATGACTGGATATATATATTAAATGAAGGAAATCTCCGACATCAACGGATGGATGACGTCAGGGCGGTTTATCATAATTTTGAAGTATGACATCACGGCGGTTTACAAGATCAAAAATGAAGATAAGAGAGAAGATTTTTTTTCTAAAGTGTGGAAGATTGACATGAACAAGTTCAAACCAATCTGGGGCCTAATGTTGGGGATATTACTACTAGAGGTAAATCGGCCTTATGTAGCCGGGTTGACTCTTTGAAGATTAGAAACCCATGAAGATGAGAAGATGATGGCTCTTTAAGAGGGCCCAAAGGCGGGTTACAGTCTGTAAATGTATACCGGCCTAGTCATGTAACTTGTATAGTAAGATAGAAAGAGAGAGGCCGAACCGGATACGTTTATAATCCGGCTTCGGGACTCTGTAGCTCGGCAGGCATCAACCTATGTATATAAAGGGACGACCCGGCCGCGGTTTAGGAACAGACAACAATAACTCGAGAGCCAGACCAAGCGGATTCGCTCCCTGGCCTTCAAAACCCTAGCAATACCAATCACAACTAGACGTAGGCTTTTACCTTCATCGAAGGGGCCGAACTAGTATAAACTCCCGTGTCCCCTTGTCCGATTTAACCCCTTTAAGCTAACCCGTTGTGATGGCTCCACGACTAAGTCCTTTCACGAGGACATCTGCCGTGACAAACCCATGACAACTATGGCCAATGTTGCACTGTCTCTGTTTGAGCTGAAGCCTTATGCACCTTGGATTATGAGATTCCTCAGGACAAGGTCTTCACTCAACTACAAAGCTGATTCCCAGAATCACCTCAGCTACTTGCCCCCAATTGAAGTCCTCAAGCAGACATATTCCTCAGTTGATGGAAAGGGCAAGGACCAGCTGTAATAGATGAAGGCATTCGTCCATTGGATGGTCAGTTTCGCAAAGCTGCATCTTATTCCACCAATGATGAATCTGCCAAACATGACTCTGCCAATGCACCCAAGTCCACAACATGACTGCCACACACAATGCAGTGAAGAAAAACCACTACTACCTCCATCAAGTCTTCGGTCGCACTTGGGCAATCCTGTCACATCTGTATGGTGAAGAAGATGTGAAGAACATGGGTCTCAAAGAAGATTTTGACTGGTCTGCACCTCCACCGAAGAAATTCAAGAAGGTCAAGGTTCCTTCTCTGGTGGCCAGCTCATATTCTTCATCGCGCAACACTGATGAAAATGAAGACTTGGACGACACTGCGGCAGGCCCTACTACAACAAACGACCCCAACAACGCTGGCGCTCCTTCATCAACTTGATATTCTTCAGGGTCGTTAGTCCTCATATTCGTTCCTTTTGGTCATTTGATGACAAAGGGGGAGAATTTTGAGTTAGTCTTCAAGCGGGTCTTTCTATATGGGCGTTTTTTTTGTTAAGTTACAACTCTCGTTCTTCTGCGACTTTATTGGATCGAGTTGTAAACTTAAACCCGATGGTGCTCTGATACTCTTGATACGTCTTTTTGCATGCTTATTCCTCGTTAATATTATTGCACGCATGCTGAATTACATCAGTCACCATATTTCATCATGCATTTCAAATTCTTCACTGTTATATATCAAATGCGTGTATGAATTACAAAATATAGGGGGAGATCTCCATGATTCAACTCTTCAAGTGTGCATTGCTTCAAAAGAAAATTCCTCACTGTGCACATCTTCAGGGGGAGTTCTTCTATATCGTGCAATCAAATTTCTCAATATTAGTAGTTACACTTCATATGTTTATCCCCGTTGAAAACTTAACCTATATTGTCATCAATCACCAAAAAGGGGGAGATTGTAAGTGCATCTAGTGCCCCTTAGTGATTTTGGTGTATTGAAGACTTATAGGTTAAGGGACTAATGTGTTTATGAGTGTACACAGGTCTATAATTCTATGAGGAGTTTGATATTTACAGAGAAAGTCCACCCCTAAAAATGAAGTTCTTCGTCTGAAGACTTTGGTATTCTGAAGTCTTTCTGAAGACTTTGAAAGTGAAGAAAATGGTGTGACCTTGAAGACTTGGTATTCATTCGAGGAACATAAAGCGTGAAGACTTTCGTTTTCATAGTTTCATTTTCTCTTTCTTGAGTCATAGGAAACACCATACTGTTAAAGGGGGCCGAGGAAATACTAAGGGAAAATTTCCATGTGATGCTCAACTCAAAATCCTACACCTACCAATCCCTTCGAGTGAAGCCATTGGAAATCTCATACAGTCCAGTCATATTCTTCAGTGATAGAGACGAAGTTCTTCTGGTCTCTGAAGAATTTGTTCTGACTGAGGAGTTAGGAATTCGCCAGTACGGATTTCCTACACAGTGAGGAACATGATAGCCCTGAGGATTTTGCTACTCAAAATTCCGACCGTTGCTATGCTATGCGCCAGCTGTCCCAAAATATCTATCCACATAACAGTCATATCATTGAAGGGCATTTATGTCTTATCATGTCGGGCTGCTCCCTAGGCTATAAATAGCCGCCCCCTACAACCACTAGCTGGTTGGCTGCTCCGAGAGAAACTGACACTTGTCATTTGAGAGCAACCCATCCTCCGAGGACTTTGAGCGAAAATCATCAAGTGAGGAAAAACCCAAAACCCAAACACCTACAAACCCCAAGTGATTGAGCATCACTTAAGAGATTGATCCTGAGTGGATCCGACGCTTGTTACCTTTGAAGACTGTGCTTCTTCCAGACGGTTAGGCGTCATGGTCTAGAGCATCCAAGAGGAATTGTGGACAGCCGAGTGACCAAGTTTGTGAAGGTTCGGAAGTCACCTGAAGACTTACCATAAGTGATTGGATGAGGTCTGTGTGACCTTAGTTCAAGGAGAATACGGTGAGGACTGGGTGTCCTGAGCTGCGTGTTCAGGACTAGGTGTCCGGGACTGTGTGTCCTCGAGTTTAAATACTCAGCCGCTCCAACCAGACGTACAACTGAGACAGCAGTTGGAACTGGTCTACCAAATCATTGTCTTCACCAAGCTTACTGGTTCTATTTCCTCAACTCATTCATTTCCTCATAACTGTGTTGTGTGCTTGTTCATATCTGTGTTTGAAGACGTTGACTGAATACTTTCTCAATTTCCTCAGTTCAATTTCTTCAGTCTGTTTGTCTTCATCCTGTGTTATCCTGTGTTTACGCTTCCATACTCTGTGCCTGTCTTCATTTCATCAAGATGACTATGCTTGTATTCTGTTATGTTTACTTTTGAGTACTCATTCCGCTGCTGGTAGTTCTTCGCTAAGGAATTTCCTCACCTGCAAATTCCTCAGTGAAGAATTTCATAAAAATCGCCTATTCACCCCCCTTTAGTCGATATAACGCACTTTCAATTTGTGTCTTAATTAAGGTGTTATTCTAGTATGAACTCTATGATAGATTGAACGGAAAGAATAGCTTCATGTTATTTTACTACAGACTCTTAAATAGATCGATCAGAAAGGATAACTTTGAGGTGGTTTCGTACCCTACCATAATCTCTTCGTTTGTTCTCCGCTATTAGTGACTTTGGAGTGACTCTTTGTTGCATGTTGAGGGATAGTTATATGATCCAATTATGTTATTATTGTTGAGAGAACTTGAACTAGTGAAAGTATGAACCCTAGGCCTTGTTTCCTAGCATTGCAATACCGTTTACACTCACTTTTATCATTAGTTACCTTGCTGTTTTTATATTTTCAGATTACAAAAACCTATATCTACCATCCATATTGCACTTGTATCACCATCTCTTTGTCGAACTAGTGCACCTATACAATTTACCGTTGTATTGGCTGTGTTGGGGACACAAGAGACTCTTTGTTATTTGGTTGCTGGGTTGTTTGAGAGAGACCATCTTCATCCTACGCCTCCCAGGATTGATAACATTAGGTCATCCACTTGAGGTAAATTTGCTAATATCCTACAAACCTCTGCACTTGGAGGCCCAACAACGTCTACAAGAAGAAGGTTGTGTAGTAGACATCACGCTTCAACAGTGCGTGTATCAAGATCCCCAAGGTGACGGACGAGGCCATCATTTTGGCGTTTTCCGATGATTTCCACGACGTCAAGATGAAGGAGGAGCTCGCCATCCATGAGGAGCTGTGCATGACCTTGGAGCTATTCAACATAGCAACCAAGTGTGCAAGGGCTAAGGAGGGGCACCTCTCCTTCCTCGAGCTTCCAGCTGCGGATCCAGAGGAGAAGAAGGCCAAGGTCAAGGACATGAAGCGCAAAGGGGTGGCCGTACTCGCAGAAAAACCGGACACCAAGCGCGGCTGAGATCTTCCTTAGTCGTCCAAGGGCAGCCGTACATTCTGCACCTCCTGCAACGTGCGTAGGCACAACACCAACGACTGTCAAGAGCTCAGGGCCATTCGAGATGGACGCTTCGGTCGACGCCTCGAGCGCAACGATCGGGGCTATGGCCGAGGAGGTGGATGAGGTGGAGGACGTTGGGACGACCGTGGGCCCCGCCCAGAGTGGCGCGACCAGCCTCGCTAGGATTGTTGGCAGGACCAGCCTCGCGAGGGCGCCTGGAGGGACCAGCCTCATGAGGACCGCCCTCAGGGCAACCCAGGTCTCCCCCCGTTGCCACCGCCAAGAAGGAACGACGACCATCAACGGGACGAAGGGGCTGGGGGCTTTCAGGAGCCGCGCGCCATCGCTTGCATCTTGGGTGGCGCTCAGGCCCCAGCCTCCCGGCGCATCTTCAAGCAGTTCTCCCGAGAAGTGAATGCAGTCCTCCCCAAGCTCGAGGCTACGCGCCCGCTCAGGTGGTCCAAGTACGCCATCACCTTTAGCTCGGCAGACCAGCTCAAGTGCGCGGCAACCTTCGGCGCCCTCCCGATGCTCTACTCACCCGTCATCAGCAATGTCCAAGTCACCAAGACCCTCATCGACGGTGGCGCAGGACTCAGTGTCCTATCCGTCGAAACGTTCGACAGCCTCCAAGTGTCATATGATCAGCTCCAGCCCACCAAGCCTTTATCAGGAGTGACAGATGGCTCCACCACCCCTTCGGTCAGCGCGGCAACTACCACACCGAGCTCATCGACTTCGATGTCGCCCACATCCGCCTGCCATACAATGCCATCCTCGGGTATCCAGCACTGGCCAAATTCATGGCAGTCACCCACCATGGCCACAACGTCCTCAAGATGCCAGGAAGCAGCGGACTCATCACGGTCCCTTGCGAAGAAAGAGACGTGGTCTGCTCCCTCGAGCGCGCCTTTCAAGCTGCATCAATCGAAGACCCTGGCAGCGCGGGCGCGCAGTACCCTCCTGAGGCCAACCCCAAGAAGAAGAAGCAGCTACTCCGCGCTGGGACTCAAGGGAGCGGCACCTCCAGTGGCACCAGTTCAGGCTCTGCGCCAGCGCCTGGGGCGCCTCCTTCCCTCGCATAGGGAGGCGCGCCCGACCCTCCTCGGGCAGGGCTCGAGGGCTCTCTTCTGGAGAGCCTCAGACCTGGCCAACATCACGAGGGAGGCGCTCGGGCACCACGTGGAGGCGCGCTTCGTGGCGCATTTCCCTCAAGAGGACACCGGGCGAGGAGCGCCCGGCGCTCGGGAGTTCATCACCAAGGAATCTCAGGAGCTTCAGGGAGCAAGCGCAATACGCGACAACTGCCGCCCACCTGGCGTCGCTCCCCACCCAGGCGGGGGTGGTGAGCTACGCGTCTGCATCGACATCCCAGGGCTCAACAAGGCCGCATCTCAGGAGCGCTGCTGGCCTTCGCGTGCTGGTCAGCGTGAGGGCCCGCCTCACAGCTACGTTCGCATGCCGTTCGGCCTGCCAAGAATGGTTGCTGCCTTCCAGCGCAACCTGCAAAGCATCCTAGCAGGTCAGGAGGCCAGGCATCACGCGGTCCTGGCGCAGATGGAGACGATCCTCCGAAGGCCCCCTGAGCCTGCAGATCCTCCCGAGGCTCAGGGCCCCAGTGGCTCATGAGAAGCAACTTCTTCGCTACGTGTCTTCAGCTACCCCAACACTCCTTCGGCAACCAAACCAGGTGACATCTTTCCAAGTTCATTTAGCTGGGAGCGCCCCTGGGTTGCATTGTCCCCAGGCCGCGTGGGTCCATCCCTGCGGCATCTATCTGCTTCCATCTTCAGTTCACTCTGCTAGGAGCGCCAGACCGCTTGGGTCCAACCCAGTGGCATGTATCGTTCTTGCATTTACCTAAGCTAGTTGCTTTTCGTGCATAATCTATCTATGGATATCACCTGCTTGATTGTCACCTACCATGGGAGCCACGTGTTGATTGTCTTTCTTCAGGATCCTTCGCATTAGAAGGCCAGGCATGGCATCTGTGCTCGGGCCCGTCCTTGCAGCGTCGATAAATCCAACGGCTCAGCTCTATCTGGCGGGTCCGCTGAAAGGATCGAGAAGAGGTGTCTAGAGGGGGGATTAATCACTAAGTACCAAAAGTTGCAGTTTTTTGGTTTCTTTAAGTTGAAGTGGAGTTTTGGCACAAGTTTAACAAACACAATACATATCAAGCAAGCATGCAGAGAGTGTATGAGCAGCGGAAAGTAAAGCATGCAACTTGCAAGAATGTAAAGGGAAGGGTTTGGAGAATTCAAACGCAATTGGAGACACGGATGTTTTTGTCGTGGTTCCGATAGGTGGTGCTATCGTACATCCACGTTGATGGAGACTTCAACCCACAAAGGGTAACGGTTGCGCGAGTCCACAGAGGGCTCCACCCACGAAGGGTCCATGAAGAAGCAACCTTGTCTATCCCATCATGGACATCGCCCATGAAGGACTTGCCTCACTAGCGGTAGATCTTCACGAAGTAGGCGATCTCCTTTCCCTTACAAACTCCTTGGTTCAACTCCACAATCTTGTCGGAGGCTCCCAAGTGACACCTAGCCAATCTAGGAGACACCACTCTCCAAGAAGTAACAAATGGTGTGTTGATGATGAACTCCTTGCTCTTGTGCTTCAAATGATAGTCTCCCCAACACTCAACACTCTCTCACATGATATGGATTTGGTGGAAAGAAGGTTTGAGTGGAAAGCAACTTGGGGAAGGCTAGAGATCAAGATTCATATGGTTGGAATGGAATATCTTGGCCTCAACACATGAGTAGGTGGTTCTCTCTCAGAAAATGTGTATTGGAAGTGTAGGTATGTTCTGATGGCTCTCTCCACAAATGAAGAGTGGGTGGAGGGGTATATATAGCCTCCACACAAAAACTAACCGTTACACACAGCTTGCCAATCTCGGTGGGACCGAATTGATAAACTCGGTCGGACCGATTCAGCAAATCTAGTGACCATTAGGGTTTTCGGTGGGACCGACTGGATCAACTCGGTAGGACCGATGTGCTAGGGTTAGGGTAAATCCAAAACTCGGTTTGAACGATTACTAAAACTTGGTGGGACCGATTTGGGTAATAAGTGAAATAGAGAGTTGGCCAAGCAAACTCGGTGGGGCCGATTGCATATTTCGGTGGGACCGAAAATATTGCAACAGGTAACAGAGAGTTTGCAAGCCCATCTCGGTGAGACCGAGATCCCATCGGTGAGACCGAACTGATTAGGGTTTCTGGCAGTGGCTATGTCAACTGAACTCGGTGGCTCCGGAGAGAAAGAATCGGTGGGGCCGAGTTGGATATTTGGTGTGGGACATATTTGGAAGTGAGAAAGTGGTTGAGGGCTTTGGAGCATATCACTAAGCACTTTGAGCAAGCAAGCCATTAAGCAACACCTCATCCCTTCTTAATAGTATTGGCTTTTCCTATAGACTCAATGTGATCTTGGATCACTAAAATAGAAAATGTAGAGTCTTGAGCTTGGAGCTTGAGCCAATCCTTTGTCCTTAGCATTTTGAAGGGGTTCCACGTCCTCTAGTCCATGCCACTTCATTGTTGAACTTATCTGAAACATACTAGGTAAAAGTGTTAGTCCAACAAGAGATATGTTGTCATTAATTACCAAAACCACCTAGGGAGCACTTGTGCTTTCATCGGCCCCGTTCACGTCACCTCCTGGGGTCGTTGCTGCTTGGCCTTCTCGTGCGATAGCCTCAGGAAATTCACTCGGCGCGGGTTGTCTAACCATCTCGCAGGAACATCGCAGCCGTCAAGAATCAAGACCAGGCGCAACCCTCCTTGAGGTAGGACCTCGTGAGTCCTGCGCTGGCTCACGAGTGCCCAGATACACCTCGCCTAACCCAGCCATGCAAGCCACGTGCCAGGGCAGGGCTATACACGCCCCAGGGGCTCTCCGCAGTAGGGAGTCCCCTCCCACGAGCCAGCAACGGACCAGTGATCACCATGGCAATTTGCTCCCCTCCTCGCGCTGACCTGCGGGAACTTCCTGAGGACTACAGCGGGTGGTACCGCGGACTTTCTCTCTTCTCCCATGTAATTCTCTTGCGCGTTAAAATGGGGGCTCCTGAGCATCGTGACTCAGGAGCTCTTACTGGCTCTCCAGCCCTAACCCCCTAGCCTTGACCATGGCAACGCGACCTGGCATACCAGCGGCAGCTGAGCTCGCTTGAGGGCCAGGACCTGAGGACATAGAGCACCAGGAAGAACATGGAGAAGAGGGGGAGGCCCGCACGGGCCTAACCTAGCAACCCAGCAGCGGCCGACGCCCAAGTATGCTGTAGCACGGGAAGCCGACTCTGGAATGGCAAGATAAGTCTTGTACCTGGACTGACCTAGTGCTACGACATAAGATTCTCGCCTTTTCGCTGCCCTGCTGCGGCAACATCGCCTCCCTTTCCCATCCTCAGGTAGCTGCTTGTGCGCTAAAGGGGACCTCTTGAGCATCGCACCTCAGGAGCTCTTAATGGACCTTGGGCCGCTCACCTCCTGTCCTTGACCACGGCATCGCGACCTGGCATACCACCGATGGCTGCAGCCTGCCTGGGGACCGGGACTTGTCAGCGTAGAGCACCAAGCTGCCGTGGGATTTGAAAGGGGAGACCGAGCCTCAGCAGGACATGTGCTCGCAAATTTTCACAATAAGGATATTATCAACAAAAGGCATTACTGACGCTTTACACACCCCCGCGGGGTCCGTTTCGATTCCTCGTAGGGAACAAAAGGAAGGGAATTCCTAGGAGCTCTATCTACACGCGTCGGATGCCATCGATGCCATCATCAATAGTGGGCCACCGAAGGCCGGAGCCAACCCCATCCAAATCAACGACGACGGCGGCCTTGCTCCGGGCCCGACGAGAGCTCAAGGGCACGTAGCTGTCGTCGCTCATCTCTAGAGACTCCACGAGCTCGGGAGAGTCGCTGGACCACCAGGAGTCACCGCTGTCACTGGAGGAGCTGCGGGCGAGGCTAGTGGCAGGCCCGGAGCCTGCCGCTACACCGTCCTGGCGACCCCCTTTCATTTCTATAGTTATTTTTGATGAATTCTAATAGCTCTGGAAATGATATTGCTAATGATTCCAACATCTCCTTTGGCACTCGTAAGATTAGTAAGCTCAGATAAGCAGTCACCAAATTTGGGATCATTGGAACTCATCTTAATCAAGGCAATAGACTTATGGAGGATTTCATCTAGATCTTTCAAGGAATAATTTGGAAAGAGTTCCTCAAGAAATTTCCATATGGTGTAGGCACACTTAAGAGTAGGCAAACATCCAATCAAGTTTCTAGGCAAGCCTCTAGTGATAAGATTAACAGTTCTAAGATTACGAATCATGTTAATTGACTCATCAAGGGTAGGATGCATGGGATCAACATGAGGAGCACAAGGGCTAGTAATATACTTGCTCAAATGATATTCATTGAAAATCTCAAGCATTTCATTTTTCCAATCATGAAAATATTCTCCATCAAGAATAGGCACTCTACGTCTAAGACTCCCCAAAGTAGACTCATCCATCTTCCTCCAATGGTGTTTAAACCAAGGCAATGGAGACCAATGCTCTGATACCAATTGAAAGGATCAAGAAGAGGTGTCTAGAGGGGGGATTAGACACTAAGTACCAAAAGTTGCAGTTTTTAGTTTCTTTAAGTTGAAGTGGAGTTTTGGCACAAGTTTAACAAACACAATACATATCAAGCAAGCATGCAAAGAGTGTATGAGTAGCGGAAAGTAAAGCATGCAACTTGCAAGAATGTAAAGGGAAGGGTTTGGATAATTCAAACACAATAGGAGACACGAATGTTTTTGTCGTGGTTCCGATAGGTGGTGCTATCGTACATCCACGTTGATGGAGACTTCAACCCACGAAGGGTAACGGTTGCGCGAGTCCAAAGAGGGCTCCACCCATGAAGGGTCCACGAAGAAGCAACCTTGTCTATCCCATCATGGACATCGCCCACGAAGGACTTGCCTCACTAGCGGTAGATCTTCACGAAGTAGCCGATCTCCTTTCCCTTACAAACTCCTTGGTTCAACTCCACAATATTGTCGGAGGCTCCCAAGTGACACCTAGCCAATCTAGGAGACACCACTCTCCAAGAAGTAACAAATGGTGTGTTGATGATGAACTCCTTGCTCTTGTGCTTCAAATGATAGTCTCCCCAACACTCAACTCTCTCTCACAGGATATGGATTTGGTGGAAAGAAGGTTTGAGTGGAAAGCAACTTGGGGAAGGCTAGAGATCAAGATTCATATGGTGGGAATGGAATATCTTGGCCTCAACACATGAGTAGGTGGTTCTCTCTCAGAAAATGTGTATTGGAAGTGTAGGTATGTTCTGATGGCTCTCTCCACAAATGAAGAGTGGGTGGAGGGGTATATATAGCCTCCACACAAAAACTAACCGTTACACACAACTTGCCAATCTCGGTGGGACCGAATTGATAAACTCGGTCAGACCGATTCAGCAAATCTAGTGACCATTAGGGTTTTTGGTGGGACCGACTGGATCAACTCGGTAGGACTGATGTGCTAGGGTTAGGGTAAATCCAAAACTCGGTTTGACCGATTACTCAAACTCGGTGGGACCGATTTGGGTAATAAGTGAAACAGAGAGTTGGCCAAGCAAACTCGGTGGGGCCGGTTGCATATTTCAGTGGGACCGAAAATATTGCAATAGGTAACAGAGAGTTTGCAAGCCCATCTCGGTGAGACCGAGATCCCATCGGTGAGACAGAACTGATTACGGTTTCTGGCAGTGGCTATGTCAACTGAACTCGGTGGCTCCGGATAGAAAGAATCGATGGGGCCGAGTTGGATATTTGGTGTGGGACATATTTGGAAGTGAGAAAGTGGTTGAGGGATTTGGAGCATATCACTAAGCACTTTGAGAAAGCAAGCCATTAAGCAACACCTCATCCCTTCTTAATAGTATTGGCTTTTCCTATAGACTCAAGATGATCTTGGATCACTAAAATAGAAAATGTAGAGTCTTGAGCTTGGAGCTTGAGCCAATCCTTTGTCCTTAGCATTTTGAAGGGGTTCCACATCCTCTAGTCCATGCCACTTCATTGTTGAACTTATCTGAAACATACTAGGTAAAAGTGTTAGTCCAACAAAAGATATGTTGTCATTAATTACCAAAACCACCTAGGGAGCACTTGTGCTTTCAATCTCCCCCTTTTTGGTAATTGATGGCAACATACATCAAAGCTTTAGATAAAGATATAGAGAATAGCAAGTAAAGCTTTGGAAAGACATGTAACAAGCATAGGCTCCCCCTACATGTATGCAATCATGTGAATATGGAATATAGAAGCATGCGAGAGCATAACCATGACAGAGTAGCAAAGTGTTACATGTATCTTGGCTATATGCATTAGAGCAAATGATGAAAATGGGAAATGTACCTTCATGCCCATGAGTCCTTCTTGCAAACAGTATGTACATCAGCAAGAATTTCTCATACACATGACTGTGATGCATATACTTACCTTGTGGTCTTGAGTTGGCTTAGGATGGGATGAACCTGCATAAACAAGGTTAGATAACACAGATACACCTACTGGCCAGAGCAAACAAGAGAAACCACAAGAGTACCAAGACTGGGATGACATGTAGAGTGAGTACAAAGTACCACGATTGATATTGACATGTCCCCAAAGAGAAAGATATGCAATGAATTTAATAAATTTCTTTCCCTTGGATGTCTTGCTCCCCTGAATCTAGCATGGGATACTGGGAGAAGATAGGGAACAGAAAAACAGAGCTCAAAGAAACAAACGAACAGAGCTAATGCAAATAAGCACATATGAACATGTCTTTCCCCCAAGAAGACATGTGGCATCTCTCCTCTTGAACATCAAGCATCTGGGATCCTTGAAGATTACTCTTTCCTGGAGTATTCCCTCCCCCTAGAGATCTCTCCCCCTAGAGATATGATTAAGCTTTTATGTGATCTCTCTCTCCCCCTTTGACATCAATTTCCAAGAAGGGTCTTCTGGAATTTGTTGTGAATGGGTTCGGTCCTGAATCACAGTACAAAGCATTAAGGTAAATGTGATGCTTGCAGAGGACAAGGTTCATTGAGTGTAGCTGGATCAAGAATAAAATAGGAATAAATGGCAAAATGTTTTTCCTGTAGTGAAATCGGTGTCACCGAGTTGTATGCTTCGGTTGCTCCGAAAATCTTCAGCTAGACCGGAGACATGAAACCGGTGGAACCGAGTTCATCACAGATAAAAACACTTGTCACCTCAGCTCACTGGACAGATAAGATCTCACAAAGATATGCAATGAATTGGATGCAGAAAATGCAGAACAAAAAGCAAAGAAAAGAAACTAAAAGATCTAGATGAAGTTCTTTTTGAAAGGGGAAACAAATATGCATGAGACAAATGCAAGAACACAGAAAAGAACACAAGAGAACTTCATCTAGAGTTGGGTGGTGACAAAGTCACCTATGTTAGAGTATATTGACTTAGGAGTCAAGTGAGATCACTTGATCATAGGTCGTACTCATCGTTTAAGATCAAAATGGGGTTACCATTTTTTGTTTAAGGATCTTGATGTATTCACATCTTGTCGAGTTGCTTTGACTCATGACTTGGAGTAAAGCTACTCTAAGATGGAATAACATACCTTGGGTGGTGGTGTTGATCTTGATCATGTAGTTGAACTTGTGTGGGTTTCTCAAGGTTGATGTAGCCCATCAAGAGTTGGGAGCACCCTTTGGATTTTGAGTTCATCTACCTACATGGGTTAGTTTTCGCAAGGAAGAGCACTTGTATATCCAACATGACAATCATGAAGCTCGGCATAGAATTTGTCAAAGGATATGTTTGAAAGGTTTCGTGCTTCCTTGTCATCAACCACCATTGTGTAGAGACTTGGTGATGTAGAGATTGATCAAGATGTGAGTGAGCTGCAATCTCATAGAATTAGATTCATCCAAGTACCTACAAGGGTTAGATAACATGCAAGATGCGAATTTCAAGACATAAGATAATCATCATAGGAGAAATATCAAGTGATTAGTCGTAAGCTCAAGTCTTGCATGTATCCAATGGAGTTCCTACTCCAAGTTTGAAGCATCAATGATGTTCAATTCACCTCTTAACCTGCAAAACACTTTCTCATCAAGTGGTTTAGTGAATATATCCGCTAATTGCTTATCGGTGCGAACATGCTTAAGGTTTATGTCACCCTTAGCAACGTGATCTCGAATAAAATGATGATGAACTTCAATATGCTTAGTTCGAGAATGTTGCACGGGATTGTGAGCAATCTTGATAGCACTTTCATTGTCACAAAGTAAAGGAACATGTTTCACATACATCCCATAATCTTTAAGAGTTTGGGTCATCCAAAGTAATTGAGCACAACATGAACCAGCGGCAATGTATTCCGCTTCAGCGGTGGATAAGGATACAGAGTTTTGTTTCTTGGAAGACCAAGGCACAAGAGATCTACCAAGTAATTGAAAAGTACCCGAAGTGGACTTTCTATCAACCTGTCACCGGCATAGTCCGAGTCGGAGTAGCCAACAAGATCAAAGGAAGCCCCCTTTGGATACTAAATGCCAAAATTTGGTGTATGTATTAAGTATCTCACTATCCTTTTCATGGCCTTAAGATGACATTCCTTAGGAGCAGCTTGATATCGTGCACACATGCACACACTTAGCATGATATCAGGACGTGAAGCACATAGATATAACAATGAACCAATCATAGAGCAGCAAACTTTTTGATCAACCGGTTCACCATCTTTGGTCAAATCAAGATGTCCACTAGTAGGCATGGGTGTAGTCATACCTTTGCATTCTTGCATATTGAACTTCTTTAATAAGTCCTTGGTGTACTTCGTTTGAGAGACAAAGGTGCCTTCCTTAGTTTGCTTGATTTGCAAACCAAGAAAGAATTTGAGTTCACTCATCATAGACATCTCAAACTTCTCTGACATTAGCTTCCCAAACTTTTCACTAAAATGAGGGTTAGTTGATCCAAATATGATATCACCAACATAAATTTGGCATACAAATCGTTCTCCATTAACCCTTTTAGTAAAAAGAGTAGAATCTATTTTTTCAATTTCAAAGCCTTTTTCAGTAAGGAAGTTGGTCAAGCATTTAACCATGCTCTAGGAGCTTGTTTAAGACCATAAAGGGCTTTGTGAAGTTTGTAGACATTATTAGGTTTCTTAGGATTGACAAAGCCGGGAGGTTGCTTAGCGTAAACTTCCTCCTCAATTTCACCATTTAGAAAAGCACTTTTAATGTTCATTTGGTACAAACTGATATCATGGTGATTAGCATAAGCAAGTAAGATGCGAATGGACTCAAGTCTAGCAACAGGAGCATATATCTCACCATAGTCCATACCTTCGACTTGTGTGTAGCCTTGGGCAATGAGACGTGCTTTGTTTCGAACCACTTGTCCATCTTCATCTTGCTTGTTGTGAAACACCCATTTTGTACCGATGATGTTGTGGTTGTTGTCGGGCTTCTCGACCAATGTCCACACTTGATTTCTCTTAAAGTTGTGTAGCTCTTCATGCATAGCCTTTATCCAGTCCGGATCCTCCAATGCTTCTTCAACCTTCATAGGTTCAATTCTAGAGATGAATGAGTAATGTTCACAAAAGTTAGCCAAACGAGTTTTAGAGCGAGTGATTCTCCCGGTTTGGATATCATTGTAGATTTGCTCCATGGGATGATCTTTAGCAATTCTTGCTCCAACTCGTGAAAGCTTTTGCTTGGGTCTTGGTTGAACATCTTCTTCATCTTGTTCTTCTTCTTGGCCTTCTTCATTTTTAGCGTTGTCGTTCTCTTTTCGTGGTGGAGAAGGAGGTTGTTGATGTTCGTCTTGGTGCACTTCCTCGTTTTCTTCATCTTGGTGTGTCCCACTCATGGATGCTTCTGTATCAACTCTTGGTTCACCTTGTCATGAGGTAGAAGCTTCCACTTGGACGGACGAGGTACTCTCCTTTATCTCCGTTGGACGAATCTTTCCAATAGACAAGTTTTGGATTGCTTCTGAGGGATCTTTGTCTCCTACATCAATTGGCAATTGCTCTACTTGCGAGCCGTTAGATTCATCAAACTTCACATCTACCGTTTCTTCAACCTTTCGGGTGAAATTGTTGTAGACACGGTATGTGTGAGAGTTTGAGCCATAACCAAGTAGGAAACCTTCATGAGACTTAGGAGCAAATTTAGAACGACGATGCTTATCAAGAATGTAGCACTTTGAGCCGAATACTCGAAAGTATCCAACTTGGGGTTTGTTACCGGTGAGGAGCTCATATGCCATCTTGCCGAGTAGCTTGTGAAGATACAAGCGATTTGTTGCATGACAAGCTGTCTCAACCGCTTCTGCCCAAAAGTGTTTTGGCGTCTTGTACTCATCAAGCATTGTTCTTTCCATCTTGATAAGAGTCTGGTTCTTCCTCTCAACGACTCCATTTTGTTGAGGTGTGTACGTAGCCGAGAACTCATGTGTAATCCCTTCTTCGTCAAGAAAGGTGTCCACATTTGTGTTCTTGAACTCCGTTCCGTTGTCGCTCCGAACCTTCTTGATCTTCACGTCAAATTGATTTTGGGCCTTCCTAGCAAAGTTTTTGAAGATCTTTTGGACCTGCGATTTGTCATCAAGAAAGAATACCCACATAAATCATGAAAAATCATCAACTATGACTAGACCAAATGAGTTACCACCAAGACTCTTGTAGGCATTTGGACCAAAGAGATCCATGTGAAGTAGCTCGAGTGGTCTTCTTGTGGTCATAATGTTCTTAGCACGATGACTTCCTCCAACTTGTTCCCCTGCTTGACAAGCACTACAAAGTCTATCCTTGTCAAATATGACATTGTTAACGCCAAGGATATGATTTCCTTTAATGAGTTTGTCAAGGTTTCGCATGCCCACATGGCCTAGCCTTCTATGCCACAACCAGCCTTTAGAAGATTTAGCAATTAAGCAAGTTCTAGGTTGAGCCTTTTTAGTGAAATCAGCAATGTAAAGATCTCCTCTACATATACCGGTAAAGACCATTTTATGATTATCTCTACCAAATACTTGGCAGTCTACTTCAGTAAATAGGACATTGAAACCGAAATCAGCAAGTCTAGATACTGAAAGTAAGTTGTAGCCAAGAGATTCAATGAGCATGACATTTTGTATGGAGCTATCAAGTGAGATGGCCACCTTACCAAGGCCAACCACCTTACCCTTTGAGTTATCACCAAAGGTGACATATTTTTGAGGGCCGTCATTTTCAGCAAGCTCGTGGAACATATCTTTATCTCCGGTCATATGATCAGTACATCCTCAAGAACCCATTCCTTTCCTCCAGCCATGTAGCCGCGAAGATTTGCCATAAGAACAAAGTGTCTCATCGCATCATCGAGATCATAGTCACTATCATCATCCTCATCATAGTATCCATTTTCAACATCATTTTGTGATTGATCAATTCCTAGAGAGGGTAATTCAGTAGACAAATGATCATTTCTATAGTTATTTTTATGAATTCTAATAGCTCTGGAAATGATATTGCTAATGATTCCAACATCTCCTTTGGCACTCGTAAGATTAGTAAGCTCAGATAAGCAGTCACCAAATTTGGGATCATTGGAACTCATCTTAATCAAGGCAATAGACTTATGGAGGATTTCATCTAGATCTTTCAAGGAATAATTTGGAAAGAGTTCCTCAAGAAATTTCCATATGGTGTAGGCACACTTAAGAGTAGGCAAACATCCAATCAAGTTTCTAGGCAAGCCTCTAGTGATAAGATTAACAGTTCTAAGATTACGAATCATGTTAATTGACTCATCAAGGGTAGGATGCATGGGATCAACATGAGGAGCACAAGGGCTAGTAATATACTTGCTCAAATGATATTCATTGAAAATCTCAAGCATTTCATTTTTCCAATCATGAAAATATTCTCCATCAAGAATAGGCACTCTACGTCTAAGACTCCCCAAAGTAGACTCATCCATCTTCCTCCAATGGTGTTTAAACCAAGGCAATGGAGACCAATGCTCTGATACCAATTGAAAGGATCAAGAAGAGGTGTCTAGAGGGGGGATTAGACACTAAGTACCAAAAGTTGCAGTTTTTAGTTTCTTTAAGTTGAAGTGGAGTTTTGGCACAAGTTTAACAAACACAATACATATCAAGCAAGCATGCAAAGAGTGTATGAGTAGCGGAAAGTAAAGCATGCAACTTGCAAGAATGTAAAGGGAAGGGTTTGGATAATTCAAACACAATAGGAGACACGGATGTTTTTGTCGTGGTTCCGATAGGTGGTGCTATCGTACATCCACGTTGATGGAGACTTCAACCCACGAAGGGTAACGGTTGCGCGAGTCCAAAGAGGGCTCCACCCATGAAGGGTCCACGAAGAAGCAACCTTGTCTATCCCATCATGGACATCGCCCACGAAGGACTTGCCTCACTAGCGGTAGATCTTCACGAAGTAGCCGATCTCCTTTCCCTTACAAACTCCTTGGTTCAACTCCACAATATTGTCGGAGGCTCCCAAGTGACACCTAGCCAATCTAGGAGACACCACTCTCCAAGAAGTAACAAATGGTGTGTTGATGATGAACTCCTTGCTCTTGTGCTTCAAATGATAGTCTCCCCAACACTCAACTCTCTCTCACAGGATATGGATTTGGTGGAAAGAAGGTTTGAGTGGAAAGCAACTTGGGGAAGGCTAGAGATCAAGATTCATATGGTGGGAATGGAATATCTTGGCCTCAACACATGAGTAGGTGGTTCTCTCTCAGAAAATGTGTATTGGAAGTGTAGGTATGTTCTGATGGCTCTCTCCACAAATGAAGAGTGGGTGGAGGGGTATATATAGCCTCCACACAAAAACTAACCGTTACACACAACTTGCCAATCTCGGTGGGACCGAATTGATAAACTCGGTCAGACCGATTCAGCAAATCTAGTGACCATTAGGGTTTTCGGTGGGACCGACTGGATCAACTCGGTAGGACTGATGTGCTAGGGTTAGGGTAAATCCAAAACTCGGTTTGACCGATTACTCAAACTCGGTGGGACCGATTTGGGTAATAAGTGAAACAGAGAGTTGGCCAAGCAAACTCGGTGGGGCCGGTTGCATATTTCAGTGGGACCGAAAATATTGCAATAGGTAACAGAGAGTTTGCAAGCCCATCTCGGTGAGACCGAGATCCCATCGGTGAGACAGAACTGATTACGGTTTCTGGCAGTGGCTATGTCAACTGAACTCGGTGGCTCCGGAGAGAAAGAATCGGTGGGGCCGAGTTGGATATTTGGTGTGGGACATATTTGGAAGTGAGAAAGTGGTTGAGGGCTTTGGAGCATATCACTAAGCACTTTGAGCAAGCAAGCCATTAAGCAACACCTCATCCCTTCTTAATAGTATTGGCTTTTCCTATAGACTCAATGTGATCTTGGATCACTAAAATAGAAAATGTAGAGTCTTGAGCTTGGAGCTTGAGCCAATCCTTTGTCCTTAGCATTTTGAAGGGGTTCCACGTCCTCTAGTCCATGCCACTTCATTGTTGAACTTATCTGAAACATACTAGGTAAAAGTGTTAGTCCAACAAGAGATATGTTGTCATTAATTACCAAAACCACCTAGGGAGCACTTGTGCTTTCATCGGCCCCGTTCACGTCACCTCCTGGGGTCGTTGCTGCTTGGCCTTCTCGTGCGATAGCCTCAGGAAATTCACTCGGCGCGGGTTGTCTAACCATCTCGCAGGAACATCGCAGCCGTCAAGAATCAAGACCAGGCGCAACCCTCCTTGAGGTAGGACCTCGTGAGTCCTGCGCTGGCTCACGAGTGCCCAGATACACCTCGCCTAACCCAGCCATGCAAGCCACGTGCCAGGGCAGGGCTATACACGCCCCAGGGGCTCTCCGCAGTAGGGAGTCCCCTCCCACGAGCCAGCAACGGACCAGTGATCACCATGGCAATTTGCTCCCCTCCTCGCGCTGACCTGCGGGAACTTCCTGAGGACTACAGCGGGTGGTACCGCGGACTTTCTCTCTTCTCCCATGTAATTCTCTTGCGCGTTAAAATGGGGGCTCCTGAGCATCGTGACTCAGGAGCTCTTACTGGCTCTCCAGCCCTAACCCCCTAGCCTTGACCATGGCAACGCGACCTGGCATACCAGCGGCAGCTGAGCTCGCTTGAGGGCCAGGACCTGAGGACATAGAGCACCAGGAAGAACATGGAGAAGAGGGGGAGGCCCGCACGGGCCTAACCTAGCAACCCAGCAGCGGCCGACGCCCAAGTATGTTGTAGCACGGGAAGCCGACTCTGGAACGGCAAGATAAGTCTTGTACCTGGACTGACCTAGTGCTACGACATAAGATTCTCGCCTTTTCGCTGCCCTGCTGCGGCAACATCGCCTCCCTTTCCCATCCTCAGGTAGCTGCTTGTGCGCTAAAGGGGACCTCTTGAGCATCGCACCTCAGGAGCTCTTAATGGACCTTGGGCCGCTCACCTCCTGTCCTTGACCACGGCATCGCGACCTGGCATACCAGCGATGGCTGCAGCCTGCCTGGGGACCGGGACTTGTCAGCGTAGAGCACCAAGCTGCCGTGGGATTTGAAAGGGGAGACCGAGCCTCAGCAGGACATGTGCTCGCAAATTTTCACAATAAGGATATTATCAACAAAAGGCATTACTGACGCTTTACACACCCCCGCGGGGTCCGTTTCGATTCCTCGTAGGGAACAAAAGGAAGGGAATTCCTAGGAGCTCTATCTACACGCGTCGGATGCCATCGATGCCATCATCAATAGTGGGCCACCGAAGGCCGGAGCCAACCCCATCCAAATCAACGACGACGGCGGCCTTGCTCCGGGCCCGACGAGAGCTCAAGGGCACGTAGCTGTCGTCGCTCATCTCTAGAGACTCCACGAGCTCGGGAGAGTCGCTGGACCACCAGGAGTCACCGCTGTCACTGGAGGAGCTGCGGGCGAGGCTAGTGGCAGGCCCGGAGCCTGCCGCTACACCGTCCTGGCGACCCCCTTCAGGGCAGCACTCCAAGCAGCGGCCTTCCTCGTCGAAGACCTTGAAGAACAGCGTGGAGGCGCCCTCATACTTGAAGTGGATGGCAAGGGCGCCATTCGCGCGGCAGGCTCAGGCGACCTCGCCCCAGCCTCGAGTCATGAAGATCCTCCCGGAGGCGACGGCTTCAACTTCCGCTCAGTCGCCGGGGCGTCACAGTCGGCGTGCTGCAGCCAAAGCTCGAGAGGGCCCCTCGGTGGCATCTCGGTGGTGAAGAACTACGGAAGGTGGATCCAAGTGCTCGGAGGCATCACCGCCCACAGCACGAACTCACATGAGGAGTCCGCAGCATGGACCCCTGGGGCGACGGTGTGCGCCTCCGCGACACTAGCGCGGGCGGCGGCGCTCATCGCTCCTCCCTCTGGAATCCTCGGTGTGAGCATACAAGGGCAACGGGTACCCGGGAGGTGGCCTTTCGTACGACTCACGACCATCTGGCGATGATGGGACCTCCTCTTCTTCGGCGGGAGCAGCTCGGGCTCGTTGAGGGGATTCTTGCCCTTCTCCGCGGCCGAGAACCTCTGTATCGGTGCCCTGACTACACTAGTGAGCAGTGGAGCAATGAAGGAGAAGAAGCAGGAGAAGCAAGGAAGAGACGGGTGACGGGGGCTCCGCCCCCACTTCCCATTTATAGCCAAGGGGAGGCCAACCGCCGGCCTCCATGATCCAAGGTAATAATGAATAATGATCTTTTCTGCATGCATCAAGTACCCGTCGAGCCGGGCAGTTGCCGAGGATGCGTGGGGAAGCAGAGACGCCTACGTCCGACCAATCGCCACGCGTCAAGCGGGGCTGCGGCTTTTGGGGCCTGCGGCGCTCCGCACTTGCCCTTTGGCTTCGCCTTGAAGCCAAGCCCGAGCACGCCTTGGGCCCGAGGGCTACTGTCAGCGCTCTGGGAACGGGGGTCCCCAGACTTGCCTGCCTGCGGCCCGCAGCGTGGCTCCACCAGCGGCCCCGTACGGCCCATCTTCACGAGCAAACATTCAAGACCCTCGCGAGGGGCCAAGCCTCGCGAGGAAAACGACGCAAGACCTCCTCAGGGGCGGCCTCACCAGGCTGGCTTGCGAGGGGCGGAGAGACCAAGGCGAGGGGCACCTCGCGAGGTTCCTGTGATGCAAGCCGTGACGACTGGAACCAGGCGGGCGTCAGGCGGGTGCCAACGCACGCAGTGTCCTTGTTTCCTCTTTGGTGCTAAAGGGGCAAGCGCAGGCGAGGAGTCCCGAGGCATCAGGCAAAGGTTTCCATATCGGTGCAACAAGACCAAGACCAGCAGGATGGCAAGAAGGAGGTCATCGTGGAGCCCAAGACAGCGTCACCACTAGAGCCTTTGGCAGGCGAAGA
The DNA here is from genome assembly GCF_002162155.2 of Triticum dicoccoides. Classification (NCBI taxonomy): domain Eukaryota; kingdom Viridiplantae; phylum Streptophyta; class Magnoliopsida; order Poales; family Poaceae; genus Triticum; species Triticum dicoccoides. The sequence goes on along the minus strand of NC_041382.1, from coordinate 138,606,585 downwards.
CCACTTTTATCAGGATAGCTTGTACTAGTTGTCTCCTTAGAATTTGGCTGTTGTAGGATCCCTTCCTGCTCAATATTTGGGAAGAGGACCAGGGCCTCTATAAATAGGACTAGCCACCACCAAGGGAGGAGGAACTGATTCAGACCCAAATCATCCCGAACCACATAAGTTCGCCACGCACAAGAACACCTCTACTCGGGAGGCTATTCTTCCCGTGTAACTGTTCATCCTCAACCCAGGGGGCAATCCACCACACCACATTGGAGTAGGGTATTACACCACAACGGTGGCCTGAACCAGTATAAATCTTGTGTCTCGTGTTCCTTGGGTTCGTCGAGCTAGGTTGTGAGATTGTAGAGTGCGTGAGCTAGAGAGGAGGAGAGATCTTCGTGCGCACCCCAATGTTCGAACCTCAAGGGTTTTGCCAAAACCCGAAATCTGACATTTTGCTACTGCTCAATCCACTCCATTTGATTCCTGGTAAATATTTTGTGGAATAATCACCTGCAAAAACTGGCATCTTATCGTGTGTAAAGTATAATCTGAAATTGTGATGTGACAACCGGCACCGCGAGCTTGAATTTGTAAACATCCATGACACACTCCACACGAGGAATGTGCTTTGTTAAAGTGACACGCATGAACAAAATGTGTGTGTGTGTGTGTGTTGCAAATATAAATAAATTAGTGATGAACATGGTACTACATGAACACATTACAAAGCAAAGTACAACCAACATTCATGCGAGGAACATGGCGTCACATGAACTATGATTTATTTTTATTTTCTTATGAAAGTTGTTGCTACTATTTGTGAAGGTGCTGCAAGTTTACAAAAAGTTGTTCTTGCATAATATGAAGGAAAGAATAATCTGAAACTAACCAAAGCTCAGTTTTATCATTGCCTCCCATACTAAATGTTCCCTAAAAGACCTTCCCTAAAATTTTCCCTTCCCTCCACTCATTTTTTAACTGCCCGCGCGGCCACCTAATCCCAACCCTTCCCAAATACCGCATATTTCTTCCACACCAATCACCCCCTACCATAAAACAAGTTGTCTCCTCCGTTAACTCTCTCTCTCTCTCTCTCTTCGCCTCTAGATCCACCACCTCCCCGCTGGTGGTTTTCGCTAGCTATGGCCACTAATTGTTTGGTCAAGGAGCCGCTCTCGACGGACGGTGTTCTACTATGCAACATTTGCTATGATAGTAAATGTACCCCCAAGATCTCAAGCAAATCTACGAGTTCTCTTTGCGTTCTTGAGTTTAAACTACTCCCTTAGATGCATATTACTTCTTACTCAAATGGATGATCTAGAGCTAAAATACATCAAGATACATTTGTTGGAGCGCAGGTAGTATGAATCGATCGGATGGAGTAAAAACTTTAGGTTCTTATTCAGGTTTACGATTAGGGTTCTTATAGCGCCCCAGGTAGACAATGCATGTCACTCTATCTACGTTGTTGATTAGCAAATAGTTGATGTAATCTATGAGTATATCTTCTTCTGATAAAGTCGATATGTTTTCTCAAGATGCTTTTAGTCTCAACTAATTCATGTTGACAATATGTCAATTGCTAGTTCATTTTCCTAGGTCGTAGAACATGTACATGCTGAAACTCACCAAATACCACCACTTATTTATTCAACAGTCACGTCACTTTGAAGAAACAAGATGTCCTCTCGTATCTCTCAATTATCCCCCTGGTAACCCACCCATTTTCATGTGTGTTCACATTACCAAATTTAGTTAGTTTCCCATACGAATGTTATTGTTGTGTTTACAAGATATGAAATTGAGGGTTCTTAATCAGGTTAAGACTATTGGTGAATCCAGCTAGTGTTCCTATTGCTACTTCATTACCTTGATCTAGGAGTAATTAAGCACGTGTTAACTCATTTTGGCACCAATAATTGAAATTATTGTTGCCTCCTTTTGCACCTACTGTTGATACGTCTCTGTCGTATCTACTTTTCCAAACACTTTTGCCCTTGTTTTGGACTCTAACTTGCATGATTTGAATGGAACTAACCTGGACTGATGCTATTTTCAGCAGAATTGCCATGGTGTTATTTTTGTGCAGAAATAAAAGTTCTCAGAATGACTTGAAAATCAATGGAGATTATTTTTGGAATATATAAAAATACTAGAAGAAAGATCCACGTCAGGGGGCCCACACCCTATCCACGAGGGTGGGGGGCACGCCCTCTGCCTCGTGGGCCCCCTGACGCTCCACCGACCTCAACTCCAACTCCATATATTCGTGTTCGGGGAGAAAAAAATTAGAGAGAAGGATTCATCACGTTTTACAATATGGAGCCGCCGCTAAGCCCTAAACTCTCTTGGGAGGGCTGATCTGGAGTCCTTTCGGGGCTCCGGAGAGGGGAATCTGTCGCCGTCGTCATCATCAACCTTCCTCCATCACCAATTTCATGATGCTCACCGCCGTGCGTGAGTAATTCCATCGTAGGCTTGCTGGACGGTGATGGGTTGGATGAGATTTATCATGTAATCGAGTAAGTTTTGTTAGGTTTGATCCCTAGTATCCACTATGTTCTGATATTGATGTTGCTATGACTTTGCTATGCTTAATGCTTGTCACTAGGGCCCGAGTGCCATGATTTCAGATCTGAACCTATTATGTTTTCATGAATATATGTGAGTTCTTGATCCTATCTTGCAAGTCTATAGTCACCTATTATGTGTTATGATCCGTTAACCCCAAAGTGACAATAATCGGGATACTTATCGATGATGACCGTAGTTTGAGGAGTTCATGTATTCACTAAGTGTTAATGCTTTGGTCTGGTACTCTATTAAAAGGAGGCCTTAATATCCCTTAGTTTCCAGTAGGACCCCGCTTCCACAAGAGGGTAGGACAAAAGATGGCATGCAAGTTCTTTTCCATAAGCACGTATGACTATATTCGGAATACATGCCTACATTACATTGATGAACTGGAGCTAGTTCTGTGTCATCCGACATAATTCTCCATCACCGATCCAATGATTACGAGCTTTTCATATATTGTTCTTCGCTTATTTACTTTTTCGTTGCTACTGTTACAATCACTATAAAACCAAAAGTATTACTTTTTCTACCATTACCACTACTATCATATTACTTTGCTACTAAATACTTTGCTATAGATATTAAGTTTCCAGGTGTGGTTGAATTGACAACTCAGCTGATAATACTTGAGAATATTCCTTGGCTCCCCTTGTGTCGAATCAATAAATTTGGGTTGAATACTCTACGCTCGAAAACTTTTGCGATCCCCTATACTTGTGGGTTATCAAGACTATTTTCTGGCATCGTTGTCGGGAAGCATAGCTCTATTCTTTGAGTCACTTGGGATTTATATCAGTTTATCACTATGAAGAACTTGAAAGATCCAAGAACCAAGATTTATCCCTCAACTACGAGGGGAGGTAAGGAACTGCCATCTAGCTCTGCACTTGATTCACCTTCTGTTTTGAGTAAGCTTGCGACACCTAAACCTGCTTCTGCTATTAATTCTGACATGTCGCAATGTTATTGATGATGCCACTTCTGCTATGCATGATACTTATGATGAAACTACTTCTATGCTTGATACTACTGTGCCACTTGGTGAATTTCTTGATGAACAACTTGTTAGGGCTAGAGAGAATGAAATTATTGAAACTGATAATATTGATGAAAGTGATGATGAAGATTCTCCCCCTAGATATGAATTTCCTGTTGTTCCTGTGGGTTATGTTATGGATGAAGAAACTGCTAGAGACTTTCTTGCCTACAACGATAGAAGTGATCTCAAGAAACTATTAGCTAAGCTTAAAGAAAAATCTCTAAATGATAGAATGAAATCTGATCCTGCTTATGCTACTTCACCTATCTTTCTTACTGATAAGGATTATGATTTCTCTGTTGATCCTGAGTTAATTACTTTGGTCGAATCTGATCCTTTCTATGGTTATGAATCTGAAACTGTTGTGGCACATCTGACTAAATTAAATGATATAGCTACCCTGTTTACTACTAATGAGAAAACTCGCTACTATTATTTCCATTCTCATTAAAGGGTGATACTAAGACATGGTTTAATTCTCTTGATCCTGGTTGTGTGCGTAGTCCCGAGGATATGATTTATTACTTCTCTGCTAAATATTTCCCCGCTCATAAGAAACAAGCTGCTTTAAGGGAAATATATAATTTTGTGAAAATTGAAGAACAGAGTCTCCCACAAGCTTAGGGGAGGCTTCTCCAATTACTTAATGCTTTACCTGATCATCCTCTCAATAAAAATGAGATACTTGATATCTTTTATAATGGACTAACCAATGCTTCCAGAGATTACCTGGACAGCTGTGTTGATTGTGTTTTCAAGGAAAGAACTATTGATCAAGCCGAAATTCTATTGAATAATATGTTGACTAATGAAAATAATTGGGCACTTCCTGAACCAACTCCCAAGCCAACTCCGAAGAAAAGGGGTATTCTATTTCTTAGTCCTAAAGATATGCAAGAGGCAAAGAAATCTATGAAAGAAAAAGGTATAAAAGCTGAAGACGTTAAGAATTTACAACCTATTGAAGAAATACATGGTCTTAATTTGCTGCCTGTTGAAGAAACACATGGTCTTGATAACCCGACATAGATAGTAAAGGTAAAGTCTCTCTATAGATATGATAAAGCTCAAATCCCTCCTGCTAAGTTTGCTAGCCAATGTTTGGATGAATTTGATAACTTTATGGTTAAGCAAGAAGATTTTAATGCTTATGTTGGTAGACAATTGAAACATAATGCTTATATGATTGAACACTTGAGTGATTATATGGCTAGTGTTAAAGGTGAACTTAAACTTATTAGTAAACATGCTTCTATGGTTACCACTCAAGTAGAACAAGTACTTAAAGCTCAAAATGATTTTCTCAATTATTTGAATAGTAAGAATAATGACTTTGCTGTTAGAGTTGCAACTAGAGGAGGTAAAGTGACTCAGGAACCTTTGTATCCTGAGGGCCACCATAAGAGAATTGAGCAGGATTCTCAGAGAAATAACGTTGATGCATATAGTCTTTTTAAGAGGAAGAAAAAGAAAAATGATAGGACTTTGCATGCTTCTAGTGAACCTGTTATTGACACACCTGAGAATCCCAATGATATTTCTATTTGTGATGCTGAAACACAATCTGGTAATGAACATGAACCTAGTGATAATGTTAATGATGATGTTCATGTTGATGCTCAACCTAGCAATGATAATAATGTAGAGATTGAACCTGATGTTGATCTTGATAACCCACAATCTAAGAATCAACGTTATGATAAGAGAGACTTTGTTGCTAGGAAGCACGGTAAAGAAAGAGAACCATGGGTTCAGAAACCCATGCCTTTTCCTCCTAAACCATCCAAGAAAAAGGATGATGAGGATTTTGAGCGCTTTGCTAAAATGATTAGACATATCTTTTTGCGTATGTGTTTGACTAATATGCTTAAAATGAGTCCTTATGCTAAATATATGAAGGTAATTGTTACTAATAAGAGAAAGATACCGGAAGCTGAAATTTCCACCATGCTTGCTAATTATACTTTTAAGGGTGGAATACCAAAGAAACTTGGAGATCCAGGAATACCAACTATACCATGCTCCATTAAAAGAAACTGTGTTAAAACTGCTTCATGTGATCTTGGAGCCGGTGTTAGTGTTATGCCTCTCTCTTTATATCGTAGACTTGATTTGAATAAGTTGACACCTACTGAAATATCTTTGCAAATGGCTGATAAATCAACTGCTATACATGTCGATATTTGTGAGGATGTGCCTGTTGTGGCTACAAATTTTACTATTTTAACGGACTTTGTTATTCTTGATATTCCTGAGGACGATAGTATGTCTATTATTCTTGGAAGACCCTTTTTGAATACTGCAGGGGCTGTTATAGATTGCACCAAAGGCAATGTCACTTTTCATGTTAATGATAATGAGCATATGGTACACTTTCCGAGGAAACAACCTCAAGTCCACAGTATCAATTCTATTGGAAAACTTTCAACAATTACTATTGGAGGTTTTGAATTTCCTCTTCCTAATGTCAAGAAGAAATATGATATTCTTATTGTTGGGGATGTGCATATCCCCGTCGAGGTAACCTAGTGTTATTCGAAAATTCTTCGGTTTCATGTTATTCGAAATGAGTTTGTTAACAAGACCTAATCAACCTTGTTAGTGGATTCCTTTTGATGAACATGAGATGGATGAATTTAGAAAACACAACTCTCTATACCCTCTTTTTACTTTCTGTTATTTATATTAAATAAAGCAAAAATAGTATTTTCTGTCTGTTTTCTGAATTATCCATGCAATAAAAAATACCCAGAAAATAAAAGTTCTCCAAATGCCCTGAAAATTAAATATGATTTTTTTCTAAAATATTTTAGAATATTTGGCACAAAGAACACATTAGGGGGGGTAGCCACGTGCCCACGAGGGTGGAGGGCGCGCCCCCTGCCTCGTGGACCCCACGTGGGTCCCCTGCACTTATTCCAGCCACCACACACTTCTTCTTCCCAAAAAAATCACCAACCAGCTCAAGCACGAGTTCTAGCTCATCTTGCTGCCATTTTCGATCTCCTAGCTCAAAGCTCCATTCACAAAATTGCTTTGGGGGATTGTTCTTTGGTATGTGACTCCTCCAATGGTCCAATTAGTTTTTGTTCCAGTGCTTTATTCATTGCAAATTTTTGCTGCCTAGGTGACCCTGTTCTTGAGCTTGCATGTCAAATTTATATGGTCCCAAGTAGTTCTAACGCATGATATAGTCTCTAGGCACTTGTGGAGTAGTTGCTATCAATTTTGTTGAGTTTGGTTCACTTTTATTTTGAAGTTGCTAAAAAATTCAGAAATTTTCAGAAAAAGATGAGGAGATTTTTTAGGGGCTCATCGAGCCGAAGCTCGAAGGATAAGCAAAGTGAGGAGGATAAGAGGACCAAATATAATCTCCCTCGCACCGCGGAAGTTCGGCCGTGTGAATGGCCTTGTGATGATTTCTTGAGAGCAGCCGGGATTTATGATGATTTTTATGAGTTGGCTGAGAATGCAGGCCTCATAGACTTCCTCCACGACCAACGCGAACAGTATCTCTTACTCACTAATATTTTTGTGGAAAATTTTCATTTCCATGCTAGGAGGTCACCACCTTCGGTGGATTTCTATTTATATGATGAGTATAAGGAGATGTCCCTTTTTGATTTCAGTCGGGTCTGTAAGATACCCTTTACAAGCAGCATAGAAGAACCACATTGAAGTGATGTGGAAGGGTTTATTGATATGATTGTTGTAGGGGAAACTAGGAAGGTTTCTGATGCAAGAATTACTAGCATACATTTTCCTGTTCTACGTTACTTTGCAATATTTGCTAGTAGATGCTTGATTCGTCGCGGAAACTGTGGCAACCTTAGTGCCCCTGATATTGTTATTTTGTGCCATGCCTTGTTCCGTGATGACACATTTAGTATGGGCGCTATTGTTGCAAAGCGGTTAAACCTGAACCGCACTAAGGGCCTTGTCGGGGATATACCCCGCGGTTTAAACCGGCCGGAAGTTAACCTGGCCAGACTTGGCGGTTTATCTGAAGACCCCGCTGACACTTGGTGATTTACTGGCAACCCGCCCTGACCTGGCGGTTTACAAGCAACCCACCTGGTCATTATGACTCACTGGTGATCCGGCGTGCGGGACAGACGGATGACAAGGCCCAAGGCCCAGAAGGCCGGTTCACGTTTAACGGTGGGCCGGTTTAAGAGGAAAGGCATGAGGAATATTTGTCCTACAAGGAGTTAAGACCTGGACTTATATCCGGTTTGTATTAGAGGTAGACTAGTCCTAATCCTAATAGGACTCTACATGTAAACCGCCCCTTCAACATATATAAGGAGGGGCAGGGCTCCCCAAAAGGGGACAAGATTGACAAGTTCCACAGGTTGGACAAGTTAGGTTTAGACAATAGCTCTCGAGATAGAGCACTCTTGTAACCGTGGTCATCATCATCAATATCAATGAAGCAGGATGTAGGCTTTTACCTCCACCATGAGGGGCCGAACCTGGGTAAAACATCGCGTCTCTTGTCCCGCTCAACCCCTCTCAAGCTACCACATAGATGCGTTGGCCTCGCGACTAAGTCCTGACACTAAGGACATCTGACGTATTAATTCGACGACAGTTGGCGCCCACCGTGGGGCCTGCACATGGTGGTGTTGAAGTTCTTGGAGGGATCTTTTCCAAGGATCGAGAAGTTTACAATTTTCCGGATAAGAAAGTCTTAGCTCGGAAGTATCGGCATCAACTTCGAGTTCATCGGTTCAGATTTTGCAATCCGTGAGATTTAAATTAATGAAGAGAAAGTAGGGATGCGGTCTGTTTTGCCACCGCCGCAAAGAAGTCACCGAGACCATCGGTAGGATTTCCATGATCTATGCAACGCCGAGTACGAGATTGGGACAGCTGCACAAGTGTTTCATCTGTTGTATTACTACGTGACCGACCCAAGGGATGTTTTTACATGCACACGCAAATCGATCAGGCTACAGTTAAACCGCCAAGTTCCAGTTGTCAATTGAGAGTCGCCTCCATGTTAAACCGAAGACAGAGATATACATACATCCATCAAACCGCAGCTGTTTACTTCGAGTCCTGAGGCGAATCCGTAAAGGAATCTGCTGAAAGAAAAAAAGGAAAAGGAAAAAAACCAAGAAAAGAGGAAGAAGGGGGTGGCCACGACCCGGAAACAAGGACAATCGCGACTGGGAGTCAACGGCCACGGACGACCCGGATTCACCGCGACGAGCCGCAGTGGGTTTCCCCGTGAGCCTCCACAGGAGCGCCTCCGCCGCCGTCTCGGCGGCTGGCCTTCAGTTGCTGCCGTCGATCCGCTACGCCACCATGGATCCGCCGGGGCACTGTTGAGCCTCCAACCACATCGTCGGCAACTCGTCTCCGCCTATACTGCCACGGTCTTCATCTGCCTCACCGGATTTGCTTTGACCGGCCAACGCTTGCGGCCCCTGCGTCGAGCCGCCAGAGCCTGTAGCGGCCGTAAGCTCGCACACCACGGCCTCTGCCGTGACCGACATCCTCGGCCACGTTTCTGTCGTGGACGGTACGCCGCCGCCATGGTCCTCTGCGAGCTGCCGTCTCCGAGCCCCTACTTCTAAGCCGCCCCGGCCAAGGAGTCTCGTCGCCGTGGCCTCCGAGTCTCTGTGCAAACCGCCGGCCGCCTCTGCCGTTGAAGCTACGACCCGTTGGCCTCAAGCCGCCTTGCATCCTCCGCTTCTCTGCCTTAAAGCCCTTTGCCGGGTCACCGCGTCCAAGCCCGATCGCTGGATCGCCGCGCTCGTCTGCTCCTCCTGACGCCCCTCTAGCTGTGTGCATCCAAAGGCATATTGCAAAGCATTGTTGTTAACCACAAGGAGGAGAGATCACGTGGAGTTGCGCCCCGTATTATTCAAAATCAGCATCCACGTTCATCTGACAAGATATATCAGGTGCTACTTTTCTAAGCTTTTACTGGTATAATTAAGTATCATCCAAAGCTTTTTTCACGGTATGCTATGCTATACACAGGTCAATTGACTCATGGCCAAGGTATGATCCGGTCCTCATGCGCCGGCATCGAAGGCGACGTATACATCTGCACCGCCCGTGCCGAGTGCTTAAAGACCTGGAGAATAACCCATAGGTTTTCTTCTTGAACCGCCGGGACCATATTGAGTTGCCAACCAGTCTAAATCGCCTTTGTCGCGATGAACGGATCATCCGTTCGAACAAAAAAAATGAGGTGATGTCCGTCCGGTTTGTTTTCATAGCACATATTAATTTTTATGTGAACAATTACTTTGGCATGTGATATTTTTTGATGCAGGACAACTGTTCATTACAAATGAGGCGTTATATTACGGGCACAGAGCACGCACTAGCAACGTTCTGCACTGGCGTTTCGTCCGTGTTATACCACCCATTGAATGAACGTGAGCAAATCGCCGTCCCTATGGCCCGGTCTACATAAGCTTGCCGGGACCGCACCCGCGATTAACTCGCCCGACTGTGCCGGTTTACGACACCGGTGCTGATTTTCCCCGTCCACACCGGTTTACAATGCCGCGGCCGACTCATTTGTCCAAACCGCCTCTGATGTTGCGGTCGTCTTTGTCGTCCGTCTCTTGCGGCCTGGTCTACATCAACATACCGGGTCGCACCTGTCTGCATGAGCTGTTTGTTGAATATAAAGCCAGTCACTGCTTGGGTAGCCCGGTTTTCTTTCAACAAATTGGAGGCAAATTATCATATACTATCGACCGTCGTCTGCACTGGATGGCTCAATGGGCAGGCGCACAAGTCGTCGCCACTACAATTTGGTTAAACTTCAAATCGCCAGTTGTAAGGAACCATTGGCCGAGTTGTTGACACGGCTTATACAGATCATTTATAACCCGCCGCAGTCACCTCAACCTTCTGTGGATTCATATCACATTATCAACACCAATGATATACAAGTTATGCCGGTTTATATCACGGTCAAATCTAGAGAATCTCAAGCCAACTCCTCGAGTCACCTTGAGACTTGGGGGCTACAATGATATGACTTAGCAAACGTTGCCGGTTTTCAGTGAAGTCAAGAACCCCAATACGTAGGAGGGAAAGATAACCCGGTCCCGGATTCACATCGTGCTGTCAGAAGATTTCCGGATTAGAAAGTATATGACAGTTACAAAGTCCCGGCTCAATGAAGAAGTTTCGGGTCATCAGAAAAGGATTCCGGTTTACAATCCGGTACAAGGGAAAGATGTCTCCCACAAAGCTTTGAAGGTTTCAATATTCGGTTCAAGATCCCGGTTCAAGAAGAATTTATCTCTTGCAAAAAGTTAAAAATTGCCAAAGAAGACCTGCTGCCACGATGCGCGGTTCAAACATGGGTATCCCGCCTTACTGGCCTGACATATTATTGATCACATGGGGGCTTCTGCTTTATAAAGTGGGGTCTCTGTTCTTTTACATCATGTGTGGTTACACGGAGTTGTTCTAAAGCGGCCTCCGGTTTACCCCTTGAGTTTGCTTTTTAAAAAGCATCATGTTATATCACTTGGAGGTTTGGTCGTGTCCGAACCAATACCATACATCTTGATAGGCGAGAGCCACCAGATCACTTGGGGACTTGGTCACGTCTGAACCAGTCATGCCTCTTGATCGTCCTAAGGCCACAGAATTCACTTGGGGGCTTGGTCGAACCCGAACCATTGCCATGCCACTTGGTCGGCATAAATGCCACGGTTTCATTTGGGGACCTGGCTGACTAGAACCATAGTTACACCTAACGGGAGCTTGGTCGTGTTCGGCCATGGTAACGCCATTTGATCAGCTCAAATAAACCCTTTTTGCAAATGGTTTTGTCATTGCTTTTGCTTCGCACTTTTCTTTGCAAGATGTTTTTTTCTTTTTTATTGTGTTTTTTTAAAACCGACAAAGTTTTCAACCAATCAATTGACGGAACACAGTTCACGTCAATCCGGAGACTATTTGCCCGGTTTGATCCTTGTTGTTAACATCCTCTTATGGAGTAACACGGTGTTTATTATAACCCGGCGCGGTTTTATCATAAACCGGCACAATATGGAAGGAGTTATCAGTACTCAAGATTTGGGTTATCACCCTTACTACAAAAAGCTGGTAAAACCAACAATGTGATTCAATGTCACAGGTATGATATATTTCATATTTGATTATTCTTAAGTGCAGCCTTGGTTATAAACCCGGGTTATATGCTGGGCATTATGATCCGTCCGGCAGTAAACCACCAGGACACTTTAAACTTGTTGTATGCAGAAACAGGTTTGTTAAACCGGCCTGGCTTTTGACTATAAGTCGCCAATATGATGAGAAATTATCCGGTGTTTGTTAAACCGGCCTGGTTTTTGGACTATAAGTCGCCAGTATATATATATATTTGGATTGCGCCATCGGAATTATGCGCTTATAACTCATTGAATTATATTATTCAAATAGCCAAACTTGGCTGAATTTTCATTATGATATTGAATGAATAAGGTTTTCACCAGATTATATTATCTTGAATAGCCAACATGGCTGGATTTTTATGGTTATTAAGAACCGGTATTATTGAGTTTTCAAAGTCGCTATAGCGCAATGTCTACTATTTTATCAAAGGATATGATTTATTCTACAATGGAAGGAATAGTCCCGAGTCGCGGCAGGCTTACAACCCGGCACTTGGGGGCTACATTATTCAAATCGAGATTACATGCAAGTCTCATATCGCTGCAAGCATGCATCATGACACTTGGGGGCTAATGCCAAATCATTTTTAGTCTTATTGAAGACCCGACTCATCATATTATAATGAGCTAGCCCTTGGGGGCTACCAATTGCTCCTGTCAACAATTCAAGGTACACAAGTTTTTATCCATTATATTGAAGGGTCCACTCCTTAGTTGGTAAAGCACAAAGCTCTTAACCTTGTGGATGTGGGTTCAAGCCCCATGATGGGAGTTACATCATATGATGTTATTTTCAATGAAGTATATATAAGTCCCAGCTCAATATTATCTTACTGAACCGGCCCTTGGGGGCTACACTGATTGAAGTTTTTGTAAGCAATTACAAGTCCCAGGTTGCTGCAAGCATGACAACCCGGCACTTGGGGGCTACATATATGGAGTATTCAGTTTATATAATTGAGATGAACAAACCAGATTTCTTCAAGGTTGAAACACTTATTGGAGCAAGTCTTAAGTTATCACTATGTTCTCCTCTTAAGACTTGGGGGCTACAGGTATTATGCATATAAAGGAGGAACATCTTCATTTTATCAGTTTTGAGCAAATCAGGAAGATCAATTACATGACCCGGTGTTGACAACAATTATGACCCGGCGCCATCAATATTTATAAACCGGCTATTTTGGTAATATTAAACCGGCAAGTTTTACATCTTCAAACCGGTTGAATATCAGATAAGTATTTTCAGACCCATGTTTCTTAAACCGCCGCTTTGGGAGCTGAGTCAAAGGAGTTATGCTTCACGATATTTCTCGGTGACAAACCAAGGTCGGCAAATTGATTATGAAGCTGGTCTGTTGACCCGGATTTCTTAGACGGAGGAAATAACAAGGACTTAAGGATGATCAGGTACCGGTTTACAAAACTTCTTAACCCGGAGCATAACCTGTCAAATTTGTTCTTGTGTTTATTTTGCAGCATAAGTTTACCATGAATAAATCCAATCTAAACTTGGGGGCTAATGTCGGGGATATACCCCGCGGTGTAAACCGGCTGGAAGTTAACCCGGCCGGACTTGGCATTTTATCTAAAGACCCCGCTGACACTTGGCGAGTTACTGGCAACCCGCCCTGACCTGGCGGTTTACAAGCAACCCACTTGGTCATTATGACTCACTGGTGATCCGGCATGTGGCACAGACGGATGACAAGGCCCAAGGCCCAGAAGGCCGGTTCACGTTTAACAGTGGGCCGGTTTAAGAGGAAAGGCATGAGGAATATTTGTCCTACAAGGAGTTAAGACCTGGACTTATATCCGGTTTGTATTAGAGGTAGACTAGTCCTAATCCTAATAGGACTCTACATGTAAACCGCCCCTTCAACATATATAAGGAGGGCCAGGGCTCCCCAAAAGGGGACAAGATTGACAAGTTCCACGGGTTGGACAAGTTAGGTTCAGACAATAGCTCTCGAGATAGAGCACTCATGTAACCGTGGTCATCATCATCAATATCAATGAAGCAGGATGTAGGCTTTTACCTCCACCGTGAGGGGCTGAACCTGGGTAAAACATTGCGTCTCTTGTCCCGGTCAACCCCTCTCAAGCTACCACATAGATGTGTTGGCCTCGCGACTAAGTCCTGACACTAAGGACATCTGACATGTTAATTCCACGATAGGCCTCGTCCTTGGAGGCATCTTCGCCTCGCGCCTCGCTGCACTTTTTAATTTACCAATTAGACATTATGAGAAAGAAGAAAAGTTGTTGCCTCTTGTTTTTCTAGACTATAAGAGTATGGTAGAACATGACTTTATCATTAAGAATAAGGAAAAGATGCTTAAATACAAGCTGATTTTTGATAAAAATCACCCTGAGACTATCACTTTGCCTGCTCCTTCCTTGTTTGACTTATCTGCAGGAAAGTACCTTGTTCCGCTGGAGGCCATTCACACCTACTGAAACCCCACATCAGCTACAGAGCCAGAGCCGGAACCACAATTTGATCCTTCACGACAGTCTGTTTACCAGTGGGATCCGGAGGAGATTGCCAACCAGTGGCAACCCGAGGCTCCTTCACAGTACGACCCCAACTACAACTTTGGATATCTGCCAGGCCAGCCGTGGCAGTAGACCAACTTAGGCCAAAAGCCTAAGCTTGGGGGAGTACATACTTCTCACCGACATTACATTATTGTTCACACACTCATGCTAGTTGTCGGTGCTCATACTTTTTCATTGTAATGTCCATGCTAGTTTATTTCCCTTTTTATGCTTTCTTCTTGTGTGTTTGATAAACCTTATGAAAAACAAAAAAATTAGTTGTAGCTTTTAGTTAGTTTACTTTCTATGCCTATAGTAGTAATAACTAAAAAGAAAACCCAAAAAGATTTCTCGTTCTTCTTTTGCTTGTTGGGAGCTTTCCCGTGTAAATAGTTTTGTTTCTTTTCTTTGGGGGTCGAGAGGAGAAGACCATAATGAAAATGTTGAGTGGCTCTTATATGCATTATTGTTGATCTAACAAAGAGTCCATATTACCTTGTCTTCTCTCTTGAATTGAATGCTTGCAGATTCGAGCTTAGTCCAATGCACGTGCACTATTATTATTATCCTCACTATTCGATCGTGCAACTGAAAGGCAATAATGATGATTATATGATGAACTTGATGAGCAAAGGTGGTATGAACTCGACCTCTCTGGTTTTTGTAAATATGATTAGTTCATCGTTCCTAATTCAGCCTATTATGAAAGAAACATGTTTGCAATGACAATTAGAGATTATAGTTGCTTATGCCATGCTTAATTAGCTAGGAGCTTATAATGGTTTACCTTGCGTGCCAACATGCTATTAAAATGGTTTTGATGTGGTATGATAGGGTGGTATCCTCCTTTGAACGATTCGAGTGGCTTGACTTGGCACATGTTCATGCATGTAGTTGAAACAAAATCAACATAGCCTCTACGATGTTTATGTTCATGCTGCATTATATCCTACTCATGCTTGCATTCGGTGTTGATTAATTTTGATGCATGTTCATGACTGTTGTCGCTCTCTAGCTGGTCGCTTCCTAGTCTTTTTCTAGCCTTCACTTGTACTAAGAGGGAATACTGCTTGTGCATCCAACTCCATAAACCCCAAAGTTGTTCCATATGAATCCACCATACCTACCTATATAGAGTATCTACATGCCGTTCCAAGTAAATTTGTATGTGCCAAACTCTAAACCTTCAAATAAACATTTTGTTTGGTATGCTCGAATAGCTCATGTATCAACAAGGGTTGTCTGTATTTTCCATGTTAGGCGGGTTATTCTCAAGAGGAGTGGACTCCGCTCCTCACTCACGCGAAAATGGCTGTTCACCAGGATGCCCAGTCCCATGCTTTATGCAAATCAAATCAAAATAACTGCAAACAAAACTCCCCCGGGACTCTTGTTAGTTGGAGGCACTCGTTGTTTCGAGCAAGCCATGGATTGATGCTTGTTGGTGGAGGGGGAGTATAAACTTTACCATTCTGCTTGAGAACTGCCTATAATGTGTGTAGCATGGAAGATATCGAGATCTCTCGGTTGTTATGTTGACAATGAAAGTATACCGCTCAAAATATTATTCACCTCTATTTCAAAACCGAGCTCTGGCACCTCAACAACTCCCTGCTTCCCTCTGTGAAGGGCCTATCCATTTACTTTTATGTTGAGTCATCATCCTCTTATTAAAAAGCACTAGTTGGAGAGCACCGCTGTCATTTGCATCCATTATTGTTAGTTTACATTGAGTATGACTTGACTGGATCTCTTTTAACATGAATTACAATGTCTAGTCAGTCCTTGATCTTTAAAGGTGCTCTGCATTTATGTTTTGCGGTCTCAGAAAGGGCTAGCGAGATACCATCTTGTTATATCATATTATGATTGTTTTGAGAAAGTGTTGTCATCTGAGATTTATTATTATTGCTCGCTAGTTGATTATGTCATTGATATGAGTAAACATGAGACCTAAATGTTATTGTGAATATGGTTAATTCATAATCTTTGCTAAAAACTTGAATGCTGGCTTTACATATTTACAACAACAAGAGCAAACAAAGTTTGTAAAAGTTTTTCTTTATCACTTGCAGTTTATCAACTGAATTGCTTGAGGACAAGCAAAGGTTTAAGCTTGGGGAGTTGATACGTCTCTGTCGTATCTACTTTTCCAAACATGTTTGCCCTTGTTTTGGACTCTAACTTGCATGATTTGAATGGAACTAACCCGGACTGACGCTGTTTTCAGCAGAATTGCCATGGTGTTATTTTTACAGAAATAAAAGTTCTCAGAATGACCTGAAAATCAACGGAGATTATATTTGGAATATATAAAAAGTACTGGAAGAAAGATCCACGTCAGGGGGCCCACACCCTGTCCACGAGGGTGGGGGCACGCCCCCTGCCTCGTGGGCCCCCTGATGCTCTACCTACCTCAACTCCAACTCCATATATTCGTGTTCAGGGAGAAAAAACAGAGAGAATGATTCATCGCGTTTTACGATACAGAGCCGCCGCCAAGCCCTAAACTCTCTCGGGAGGGCTGATCTGGAGTACGTTCGGGGCTCCGGAGAGGGGAATCCGTCGCCATCATCATCATCAACCTTCCTCCATCACCAATTTCATGATGCTCACTATGACAGCCTGGTTTTTGCCCCCTCTTATTTGTTTGAGTTTTCATTTGAAAATTTTTGAAACATGGAGTTTTTGAATCTTTTCATTTGGACTTAAACACTTGGGCATCCTTGTCTTTCACCCAAGTGTTCATTTCTCTCCCAAACCATCATTTCACTTCCGATCCACCACAAAATAATCTGTGGAATATTTTTCTTAAATGAAAAATATACATTTTCTCTCTAAAACCCTAAGCCAAATCTGTTTGCTCCAAAGCAACCCTAATTTTTATGGCTCGGAAAATTCTAAGAAAATTCAAAATATTCTAGGGACCCTAGGGCACCTCCCTGAGCAAAAATATTTCATCACTTTTTGGAATATTTTTGCTACAGAAAATCTTTTCTATTCTGGACAGAAATGGTGGTTTCTACAGCAACTACCATTTTACTTGCTCCATTTGACCTGATCTTTCTTGTGCTTATTTACCTTAGTAACTCTAAGCTAGCCTCCAAAGCATAGCTTCAAACTCCCAGCCATTTGACCACAGTAACATCACAAAGTTACTGTCCCAAAACTTACCAGACTTGTAAAATTTTCTCTACTACACCTGGATCCAAACCAAACCGTGGTAAACTTCAAAACCACCGCGCACAACATGTCAGCCATGATTTTTGGACGAAGGCTGGCCTGAGGAGAGAGTTCGCACGGTGACCACGCGTGTCCACGATGCCAGGCATGCGTGTCAACGCGCTCTAGGAGCCGCCGAGCGCTCTGTTCGCGCGTGCTCGCTTCCCCCGCCCACCAAACCTTGCCAAAACTCGCCACCATCATCGTCTCGACACCCTTAACTCCGCCCTAGCACTCGCCGACGCCGGAGCTCGCCGCAGCGAGCACAGGCAAGGTCCGGCTAGCCCAACAGTGTGGAGCGTACTGTGCTCGTCGTCACCCCCTTGATCCTGTGCTCGTCTTCGCTCGCCCACAGTGGCTGCGTGACCTCCGTCGCCTTCTCCCCCTCTCACTGACGCCGCTCGTTGCCGGGCGCCGTAGACAGGTGTCCACCAGCGGAGCCCGAAGCACCCTCATCGCTTGCCTATATATAGAGCCCCTACCCAACCTCCTCGAGCATCCTCCAGCACTCACACACACTCCACGGTCGAGTAGGAAACCGTAGCCCGGCCGGGCAGGCCTCGGGCCGCTGTCCCCGAGCTCGAGCTCATCGGCGATCCCCTCTGGTCGCCGCGGCAGCTCCAGCCCCTCCCAGGCCTGGGCGACCCCTCCAGGGCCTCCGCCTCTCTCCGGTGAGGCCGTCTCACCCGCTTGGAGCCTCTGGAGTGGTCCCTGCTCATCGTCTTCTTCAACTCCGGCGACCCCCTCGTTCTGCCTCCGCTCACGAGCTAGATTCTGACGCCGTCCAACCACCCCTAGCCACGCTACGGGTACGGGCAGGTGCGCCTTGACCTCCTCTTGCCATCCCCCCTCTCGTTTTGGCCAAAGAGCCCTCGTCGCCAGCGAGAGCTCCGGCGAAGCCGCGGCCATCTATGTTTCTCTGTCCCTCTTCCCCCACCTGACTAGCGGGGCCCGCTAGTCAGCCACTCAGTATGCGCGCGAAGCAGTACGAATGGTGGCGCCCCTGGGCTTT
>NC_041382.1:138578165-138587805 GCF_002162155.2 Triticum dicoccoides | reverse complement strand
CAAATTCATTTGAATTTACAGAACACTTCAAACTATTATAACTTTTTAACCAAAAGTCCAAATGAATTGATTCTTTTTGCATTATGTTCTTTGAAAGAAAATCTAACATCTCACCAAAGATCAGATTTTTCTGAGCTGTTTAGAATTTCTGGTGAATTTCAGAAGTGTTCTTGATATTTTCTTTTTGTGTTTAAAATTATTTTCAGAAGGTGAGGCTTGTCTTGAGGATCACCAGGAGGCTTGTGAACCTCATCTGCACTAAGGCGAGCCACAACAACATTTTTATAATGCCATTTCAATATTTGTGATTTTCTCACTTGAATGAAATGATTAATGCATGCATTTAAATAATTATTGAGTGATTTGTATTCTGTTAAATGTTGGATAGTTGTTATGCCTGATTTATAGAATAGTTGAAACTAGTTTAGTGGATAAAGCAAGTTAAGATTTATTTGAGGTGATGTTAGAAATAATTTTGTTATGCAAGGTAGTTATTTTAGCTATATTTTTGCCTTCCTGAAATTGATAAAAATTTGTTAGAAAATTTTCTGTTAAATATTTTGTTAGATCATATTACTTGTTTTACAGAAAGTTTGAACTTAATTTAGTGATAAAGAAAGTAAGAATTGTTGATAGTAAATCTTTTGTTATGCATATGAAAAAGTTATCGGAGTTCCTTTCTTGCGTAAGAAATTAATGAAACTTGTTGCAAAGTATTTTGGTTTAGTTGTGAGTCATTTTGATCTAGTAGAGTAACGTGAGTTGTTGACGGTTATGCTTGGTGTACAGATGACATCGGCCATTTTTTTATGATGCATGTGTTGTTTTCCATTTCATGGCATGCTATGACACCGGTCATTGTTAGTTTAAAGTTGAAACTGAAAATAACTCAACTCGAATACACCGTTGACTGGGTCATGGTGCCACTGAATCGAGTTCTTTCCAGTGCAACCACATTTTCCTTTATGGGGGGCCCTGACTCGGTCCATTGACACGGCCTCTGGTCGGTGCCTCCATCTAGGGAAGGTTATGTCGTGTTTGCCCTGGCCCGGCAAGCAGACATAATCTTGTGTGCTTGTTGATGAGATTATGGTACCAAGTCCCCGAGTGGGAGTGTCCCCGAGTGGGAGTTTGACCACGATGGTGGTCGGGGTGTCTTTGGTAGACACGGGGCCACCCAGGACCAGCCCGTTGGGGATTTGGGTCGGAGTGGCCGAGAGAGTGTTGTGTCAATGGAGGGGTTTCGTCGGAATGCCGTTGGTCCACCCGCATGGGAGTACGAGGCCATGGGTTCCGTGGTATGGGTACAGTGTGCTACCTCTGCAGAGTGTATAATCTATCGATTGCCGCGTCCACGGTTACGAACACCTCGTGGTAGGTCCCACCATGAGTCAACGAATAATAAAAATTGCACACTAAGTTGTAAAACATTGCATTGTCGAGGATGGTAGAAAGGCCATCGAGGAATTTGGGACCAGATATTGGTCGTGGTTGTGGTTGTCGTAAGGATCACGAGTCATGTTGTTAAAGACCATGTTGGTGGTGTGTGTGTGATCTGAGGATGATCACACTTGTTAAGTTGTCCCAAGGGACGGTCAAGCATGATCACAGCATGTTGACATATAGTGTTGCATTTTAATTGGTTAAATATCATGATATTGTTTTTCATTATGATTGTACTTGTTGTGAGCTTGCAAGTACATTCAATGTACTGACCTGGCGTGTCATGCCAGATTTCAGGAAAGTCTCGTTGGAAAGGAGCGTTGTTTGAGTCTAGATCGTGTCCACATTGGTGTCCCTGTGATATGGAGCTTCTACTACGATGTTATTCCGCTGCCACGTAGTTGTTCGGATCGAGGCCCCTTTATGTTCACTAAATAATGTACATATTGTTCAGCCGCACCGAGTGTGCCGCTTGGCCTCGACCGCTGTTGTAATATGAACTCTGTTCCGCTAGCATCAATAAAGTGGTTGTTTTCTGTACCAATATGTTGTGTGTTGCCAGAAGACACGGTCTCTGGGCTGGCAATGCAGGGTAAACCGGTCGCTCTGAGCTAGGGTGCCACAACGATTGGTATCAGAGCCGCGCTGACTGTACGCCACGCTAGACTACGATGTGTTAACTAGGCGCTAGGCGCGAGTAAATTTGAGTGCCGGTAGCAGTCATAGCTGGTTGTTGCATTCTTGTCACTTGATTATTATTGTTATGCTAACCCGCTAATGGTTGTGAGTGTAGATGGCTACGGTGCCGTATCCGTGCCAGTTGCAGCTGATGCCGTACACGTCACCGCACCTTCTTCACAACGTGTGGCGTCGGCTGTACCCTCACAGAGACGAACCCGTCTACCGTGTGTACCGGGAGCGTCTAGCAGACTCAGTGTATGGGTATCACGCAGTGGTTACTCTGCGCACCAGTTCCGATTCCGGCTCTTACAGTCGCACTTCTCGGAGCGGTTACGCCTCCACCGCTTCTCAGGCTATCCAGTTTGCTACATTTGAGGTCCTTGTCGAGCTTCATTATACTGAGGTTCAAATGCAGCACCACCCAGGTTTCTATTATTACCCATCTCTGCACGACAACGGTCGTGTCCGTTTTCCTCTCGTTGACCCGGAGTCTGATAGTGTTGATAGCCATCTTGCTCGCTATATCACTGCTAGCTATCTGATGATCCACGAGCTGGCTCGAGAGCTGACTCGTGCCCGTACTGCTTTAGCCGCTACCTTGGTCACTACTAGATCCACCACTACTCCGTCCTCACTAGGATTTACCTCTTATGTCCCAGTTAGCTCTAGCTCCCCTATTTCGTCGGTTACTCCCCCGAGTAGCACAGGCATCTCGGCCGTGAACCCTCTCAGTGCTCCTACCGAGTGGGTCTCACTTCTTGCTACTCCTGCAGTCCCAATGCTTCATCCTACACCTGCCCCTGAGGGAGAGCCCTCGGGGCAGCGGCGTCGCGTTACCTTTGACCCGGAGGTTTTCGTTAACCACGTCAGTTCGGGATCTGAGACCGCTTCATGGGAGGACACCGCAGCACCAGCAGAGCAGTAGTGTCTTTGAGTATTCGTAGTCATCTAGATGGTGTACAGATGTAGTTGTACGAGTCATGATGCTTCATGTATGAGAGTAGTGGAACCAGTCAGGTCGTTTAATTTTCATGTATGAGTCTATGCATAATTATATTGGGACTTTAATCGCCGTATTTTCTTCTCTCTTTTATCTTTTTCGAGATTTGTTGCTGGATTTGTTCTTAGATGTCTCTCATCTCGATTGCGTTGCCTTGGGAAAAATACTCAATAGGATGACGCGGGGAGGCAGCAGTAGCAACGTTCGTGAGGGAACTCCTGTTCGTCGTTCCGCACGACAGGCAAGATATTCTCCCGAGCCGTATGTTCAGCCACCACCTCCACCGCCTATCCTCCCTCCACCGAGCAAGTTCTGCGTATGTTTGAAGAGAAAAGGAACAATGATCTGATTGAAATATTGAGAAGTGTGCAAGCTATGGTTGGACAGAATGGAAATCACAATGGTCATCACTCAAAATTGTCAGATTTTCAGAGGACCAATCCACCCAGTTTCAGTCAGGTTGTTGACCCATTGGATGCGGACGATTGGTTGCGCACCATGGCGAAAAAGCTTGAGATCGCCCATACTGAAGGAAATGATAAAGTCCCATTTGCAACCCATTACCTTGAAGGCGCAGCTGCCATATGGTGGGAAAATACAAAAGCCATGTGGCCGATTGATGAGGAAGTCACCTGGGAAAAATTCAAGGATAAGTTCTGCAAGTATCACATCCCTACTGGAGTTATGAAGGCCAAGTAGCGTGAATTTCTCGCGCTCGTCCAAGGAAATCAATCTGTGGCTGAGTATCTACAAAAATTCAATCATTTGGCCCGTTACTCTCTGTATGACGTGGCCACTGAAGACAGGAAGATTGACAGATTTCTTGGAGGTCTAACTCCGCAACTCTGGTGTGCTCTCAGCATGTTTGATTTCACCGTTTTCCAAACTCTGGTAGATAAGGCGTTCATTGCTGAACGGGCGCACAAGCTTATATTAGATAATAGGCCTGCTAACAATGACAACAAGCGCAAGTTTGAGCCAAAGAAGGATGGACAACCTGTGCAAAAGGCTCGTACCTGGCAGCAGACTCAGGTGGAATACAGGCCAAATTGGCAGCAAAATGTTAACAAGACCACCACTCAAGTCAAGAATGTTGTAACCAGTCCAACACATGAGGAGGGCCAGCGCAATAATTCTTGTTTCATTTGCGGGCAGCCCGGACATTATGCCAAATAGTGCCCCAAGAACCACAAGGTGAATGCTCTAAGCAGGCCACAAGTCAACTTTATGGAGTCAGGGCCAACTCAGCAAAACTTCACTGGGCACTTAAATCATATCTCCGCCGATGAAGCCCAAGAGAAGCCAGAAGTCGTCATTGGTATGTTTTCTGTTAATGACATACCTGCAGTAATTTTATTTGACTCTGGGGCTTCCCATTCTTTTATTTCTCGCAGTTCTTCCGCCCAAAACAATTTCCCTTGCACAATTTTGGGCAAAAATATGCTGGTACAAACCCCGGGATCTATAATCAAGAGCAATCTAGTCTGTCGTGATCTGGAGATCAATATCAACGGGGTCCACTTTCCGACATCTCTGATAATCATTGAGTCTGAACAGTTGGATATTATATTGGGTATGAATTGGCTGACCAAATCAAGTTTGTATAAACTGTGCAACCCGAGAAGTTAATTTGACCAGTCTGAATGGGCAGCTCACCAAATTCTATGCTCGCAAGCATGTCCCCAAGCCAGAACTAGTTTGCACCGCTATGACTGAATTGGAATTTATTCCTGTGGTCAGTTAGTACCCTAATGTGTTTCCAAAAGAACTGCCAGGCATGCCACCAGATCGGGAACTGGAGTTTTCCATAGATCTTGTGCTCGGAACTGCACCATTATACAAGAAATATTACTGGATGCCCTCATCAGAATTAGTGGAACTAAAGAAACAGCTTGACGAATTACTCCAGAACGGTTATATTCGTCCCAGGTCTTCACCGTGGGGGTCACCTGCAATTTTCATGGGCAAAAAGGACGGCAGTCTCCGTATGTGCATAGATTATCGCCAGCTGAATGAGGTCACCATCAAAAATAAATACCCACTGCCAAGGATTTATGATCTGTTTGATTAGCTCAGTGGGGCTAAATTATTCTTAAAAATCGATTTACGGACCGGATATCATCAGCTCAAGATTAAAAAGGAAGATATTCCTAAGACCGCATGCACTACACGATACGGTCTTTACGAATATACTGTGATGTCCTTTGGTCTCACCAATGCCCCTGCCTTCTTCATGCACATGATGAACAAAGTGTTCATGGACTTCCTTGACAAATTCGTGGTAGTCTTTATCGACGACATCCTCATTTACTCCAAGAGTGAAGAAAGCATAAGGATCACCTCCAAGCAGTGCTACAACGACTCCGCAACCATCAGTTATACGCCAAGTTCAGTAAGTGCAAATTTCGGCTCAAGTAAGTTGGGTTTCTCGGACATGTACTATCCGCCGAAGGTATAGCCGTGGACCCAAGCAAAGTAAAGGATGTGCTCGATTGGGTACCGCCCACGACTGTAACATAGATCCGGAGTTTCCTCGGATTAGCTGGATACTATCGTCGTTTCATTAAAGGGTTTTCAAAAATTGCTAAACCTATGACGGAACTGCTCAAAAAGGATACAAAGTTTATGTGGACCAAGGACTGTGAGAAGAGTTTTAATGAGCTAAAGACACGTCTGACAACCGCACCGGTATTGACTCTTCCAGACATTTATCACAGCTTTGATGTGTACTGCGATGCCTCCAGACAAGGTATTGGTTGCATGCTGATGCAAGACGGCAAGGTAGTAGCCTATGCATCACGACAACTACGACCACATGAGGGAACTTATCCTACTCATGATTTGGAATTGGCCGCCGTGGTTCATGCATTAAAAATTTAGAGACACTATCTCATTGGAAAAAGGTGCCAAATTTTTACCGACCACAAAAGCCTCAAGTACATCTTCACTCAGCCAGATTTAAATCTCCATCGGCGAAGATGGTTAGAGTTGGTCAAGGATTATGACCTTGGAATAAATTACCATCCAGGCAAGGCCAACGTCGTTGCCGATGTGCTCAGTCAAAAGCCCGTCAGCTTAAATGTCATGTTAAAATCATTGCCTACCGAACTTCAAGAGGAGATCTCTCAGCTCAACTTGGTCATCGTGGATGCTGGCCTCACCAATATTTTGGAAGTTACCCCCACACTTGAGATGGAAATCTGCAAGGCCCAGCCAGATGACGCCGAGCTACAAAAACATGCAAGGCAGCTCCCATATTTCTTCCAGGACAACTTCGGTACCCTCTGATTCCGTGGACGAATTTGTGTACCAAATCAACTGGACTTGAAGAAGAAAATCTTGTCAGAAGCACACGAATCCTCGTATTCCATTCATCCGGGAGGTACGAAAATGTATGAAGACCTTAAGCAAATATTCTGGTGGGATGGGATGAAGAAAGACATTGCCTATTTTGTAGCCTATTGCGACATATGCAACAAGGTGAGAGCAGATCATCAGAAGCCAGCCGGACTTCTTCAACCACTGCCAGTTTCACAATGGAAATGGGATGATGTTTGCATGGATTTCATCACCGGATTGCCTAGGACTCAGCGAGGCAAAGACGCAATCTGGGTTATAGTGGACACCCTCACCAAGGTTGCTCACTTGATCCTGATTAGCACCAGATACAGAGCAGATGAACTTGCACAACTGTATGTATCCAGAATCGTCAGTTTGCATGGAGTACCCCGGACTATCACTTCCGACCGAGGTTCTTTGTTTACTTCCGCTTTCTGGTCCCGTCTCCATCAAGCCTTGGGGACAACACTGAAATATAGTACTGCTTATCACCCTCAGACGAATGGTCAGACAGAGCGAGTAAATCAAATACTCGAAGATATGTTGCGAGCCTGTGTGCTAGCCAACGGAGCTAAATGGGAAGATTTCTTGCCATACGCCGAGTTCTCATATAACAACAGTTTTCAGACCAATCTAAAGATGTCGCCATATGAAGCTCTATACGGTCGTAAGTGTCGCACTCCTCTAAATTGGTCTCAAGCTGGAGATATCCGTATCTTCGGAACCGTTCTCATGATGGAAGCTGAGAGACAAGTCAGGGAAATCAGAGACCGACTGCAATTGGCTAAATCCCGTCAGAAGAGTTATTATGATGCAAAGCATCGGCAGGTCAGTTTTGAACCCGGAGAAAACGTGTACCTCCGAGTCACTCCTATGAGAGGAGTTAAGCAATTTCAGACTCGTGGAAAGCTGGCACCCAGATTCATTGGTCCATTCCCAATTATGTCTCGAGTTGGTACGGTTGCATACCAACTGGAACTACCCCCGGAGTTGTCAGATATACACAATGTATTCCATGTCTCGCAATTGAGACGATGCATATCCCCGCCTGAGAAAAAGACTGCAATGACTGAGATAGAATTGGCAAAGGATTTAACTTATGAAGAAAGACCATTCAAAATTTTGGATCAATTGGAAAGGGTCACTCGCAGCAAAGTCAGAAAATTTTTCAAAGTTCAGTGGGAGCATCACACAGAGTCAGAAGCAACTTGGGAGCAGGAAGAGGTCCTTAAGAGTCAGTATCCAGAGTGGTTTTCCCAAGCAACCGAATCTCGAGTTCGAGATTCATTCTAAGTGGGGGAGGTTTGTGACAGCCTGGTTTTTGCCCCCTCTTATTTGTTTGAGTTTTCATTTGAAATTTTTTGAAACATGGAGTTTTTGAATCTTTTCATTTGGACTTAAACACTTGGGCATCCTTGGCTTTCATCCAAGTGTTCATTTCTCTCCCAAACCATCATTTCACTTCTGATCCACCACAAAATAATCTGTGGAATATTTTTCTTAAATGGAAAATATTCATTTTCTCTCTAAAACCCTAAGCCAAATTGGTTTGCTCCAAACCAACCCTAATTTTTATGGCTCGGAAAATTCTAAGAAAATTCACAAATATTCTAGGGACCCTAGGGCACTTCCCTGAGCAAAAATATTTCTTCACTTTTTGGAATATTTTTGCTACAGAAAATCTTTTCTGTTCTGGACAGAAATGGTGGTTTCTACAGCAACTACCATTTTACGTGCTCCATTTGACCTGATCTTTCTTGTGCTTATTTACCTTAGTAACTCTAAGCTAGCCTCCAAAGCACAGCTTCAAACTCCCAGCCATTTGACCATAGTAACATCACAAAGTTACTGTCCAGAAACTTACCAGACTTGTAAAATTTTCACTACTGCACCTGGATCCAAACCAAACCATGGTAAACTTCAAAACCACTGCGAACAACATGCCAGACATGATTTTTGGACGAAGGCTGGCCTGAGGAGAGAGTTCGCGCGGTGACCACGCGTGTCCATGATGCCAGGCATGCGTGTCGACGCGCTCTGGGAGCCGCCGAGCGCTCTGTTCGAGCGTGCTCGCTTCCCCCACCTACCAAACCTTGCCAAAACTCGCCACCATCATCGTCTCGACACCCTTAACTCCGCCCTCGCACTCGCCGACACCGGAGCTCGCCGCAGCGAGCACGGGCAAGGTCCGACCAGCCTAACAGTGCGGAGCGCACTATGCTTGTCGGAGTAATTGGACACGGATACCCCAAAGATGGCGAGACAAGAATTCAAGACATCGGGGCTAGCAAAGCCCCTCAGTCCAACTACCTGGCCGGCGGCTAACTGCTGGTTGCTGACTGCTCCACCAGGCCGACTGCTGGCTGTCGACTGCTCCACCAGGCCGACTGCTGGCTGCCGACTGCTGGCTGCTGACTGCTCCACCAGGCCGACTGCTGGCTGCCGACTGCTGGCTGCTGACTGCTCCACCCGGCCGACTGTTGGCTGCCGACTGCTCCACCAGGCTGACTGCTGGCTGCCGACTCCTCCACCAGGCCGACTGCTGGCTGCCGACTCCTCCGCCAGGCCGACTGCCCGAAGTCAACTGCAGCCTGACGAGACACCGATGGGATGACCATACCGCGATGTCATGTACAGTGTACTGTGTCCCCTGGGTACTGATTTATAAAGTACCCCAGGGGACAAGCATGACATGCACCATGCCACTAGCCATGCCTACATAGCTTGGCTTGTAAGCTACCCAAGGTAGCTTACAACCAAAGCCACTACCACCCATGCCAACTCCTATATATATAGGCACACATCCATCCATCAGGGGATGGACTCACACACTCACGCACACACACAAGCAAGCTAGCTAGCAAGAGAGCTAGCTAGCAAGCCATCCACACACACGCATGAGCATACACATGCTCACGGCCATGAGCCATGAGCATGGCCGACCACTAGAGCATGCCACATACTCGCATATATGAAACCAGATGCATGTGGCACTGCTTTCAGATACAGCTCCAGGAGCACCCTGTACCAGATATACCAGATATACTCAGACATGCAGGAGTAGGGGTCTTATCTCTCCGGAGAGCCCCGAACCTGGGTAAACTAGCGCGTGATACTCGCATACCCGTCCCTGGATATTCCGACAGCAGTCTTTCCCTCACACGAAGCCACCTTGTG
>NC_041382.1:138576833-138577996 GCF_002162155.2 Triticum dicoccoides | reverse complement strand
AGAATACCACGACATTTGGCGCCCATCGTGGGGCGGTACTATGCTACCGCGCTGCTGCTGGTTTCGCAGTCCGGGCGGGACCCTTTTTCTTCATCGCCTCTGCCGTGGCGTCGCGCCGTCTCTCCGGTAGCGCTCAGGGGCTCGACATCGACCCGCCCCCGGCGCGGCCGTGAGGGGTGGCGCGTCCTCGCCGTCGGCCTCTGCGTCATCACCATCGCAACGCTGGCCGTCCATCCGCACGTGCGCCGCGCCGGGCCATGCTTCGGTCGGCCGCATTCATCCACGCGCCACTCGCGTATGCTCCCCTCGGCGTTGCGCCTTGTTCCGGCCGGAACGCGTGTTCGCTCCTCCATATACTATCTATGTAAGCTAGCTAGATGCGAGTCAACAATGGTCAAACCATTAGCCAAATACACTAGCAAGATACTACTCAGACTACCCCATACACTACCCAAAAATCCCTTGGACACAAGTCAGACCATACTCATAAACCTGCCAGATAATCCCCATTCTCGTCCCAGACTATGGCCATACATGCCTTGTACACGCATCAGATAATGGTCAGACACAAGCTGTATATGCCTTGGTCCATGGCTAGAAAATGGCATTTTTGTGCCATGCTCCATGCGTCGCCGTCGCTTTGCGGCTGCCATGCCGCGTTGCTGCTCCTCCCAGCAGCGCCCTCGTGCCTCGCACGCTGCTCTGCTGCTCCACTAGCTGCTGCGGCCCCATCGCTGCTCCGGCGCGGGCGCCCCCGCGTCGCCTCCAGCCGCTCCCCCGAGTGCCTCCTGCACGCATCTCCGCCCATGGGCCGGCCGCCCCCGTCGCTGTGCTGCTGCACTCACGCGCGCGAGGCCCGTACCCGGCCAGCGGAACGACTGCACCGCCTGTTTCTCGGGGCCGCATCCTTCCGCCTCGCCTTGCCGCCTCCCCCCGGACTCGGCTCCCCCGCACGTTGGATCCTCCGCTCCGGCTCCCACACGCACCGGGTCCTCCTCGCGGCCGTCTTCTCCAACCCGGCCGACTTGAGCGCCCGCCGGCTTGCTGCTCCAGCCAGCTGTCGGCTCCCCGCGCCGGGTCACTGCACCGGCTCCCGCCCCGCGGCCGGCTTCACCCGCACCTGGCCGCCGGGTTACCGGCGCCCCGGCCTGCCGGCTTCGCCC
>NC_041382.1:138575728-138576405 GCF_002162155.2 Triticum dicoccoides | reverse complement strand
CTCCACCCACGCGCGCCCCCGGCCGGCCTCTGCCCCGCCCTCCACCTCCGCCGGCTCCGGGTGGCCGGCTCGCCGCTCCGCCTCCGCCAGCACCCAGCGCGCACCAGCCGGCCCCCGCTGCTTGTTGCTGCCGCCTTCTGCGAAGAGAGAAAGAGCGAAAGAAAGAGAGGATCCCGGCTGTTAGAAAAGTCAAGGGCTGTGTGCCCAGGGTTGTGTGAAGCCAAAAAAAAGAAAGAGCAGCTCATACGTCTGCCTGCTATAAGAGAAGAAAAGAGAAAACGTTTGTCTGTCCGTCCGCCTGCTTCGCCACTCGGACGGCTAGACGCGACCCGACCTGCTTGCCTGCTTCAACATCTGGCCGGCAAGAGCGCCGGCACTGCTGCGTGTTCGCCTCGACGCCTGGCCGATCGAGCCTAGGCTTGAATCTTGGGGGCTACACCTAGCGGGTGCGCTGACGCGCCCCCGTGAAGAAGAAGACAAAGTAGTTGCCAGGAGATCCGGCCCGACAGCTCAACAGTCGGCCCAGATCTCGGGGGCTACACCCAGCGGGTGCGCTGACGCGCCCCCGCGAAGAAGAAAACAAAGTAGTTGCCGGGAGATCCAGCCCGACAGCTCAACAGTCGGCCCAGATCTCGGGGGCTACACCCAGCGGGTGCGCTGACGCGCCCCCGCAAAGA
>NC_041382.1:138565398-138575499 GCF_002162155.2 Triticum dicoccoides | reverse complement strand
AGACAAAGTAGTTGCCGGGAGATCCGACCCGACAGCTCAACTGTCGGCCCAGATCTCGGGGGCTACACCCCGCGGGTGCGCTGACGCGCCCCTCCAAGAAAGAAGACAAAGTAGTTGCTGGGAGATCCGGCCTGACTGCTCAGCAGTCGGCCCAGATCTCGGGGGCTACACCCAGCTGGTGCGCTGACGCGCCCCCGCGAAGAAGAAGACAAAGTAGTTGCCGGAAGATCCGGCCCGACTGCTTAGCAGTCGGCCCGAATCTCGGGGGCTACACCCAGTGGGTGCGCTGGCGCGCCCCCACGGAAGATTGCAAATAAGAGAAGAGTTTTGTCCGGCTCCGAGCAGCCGGCAGAAGAGAAAAAGAAGAAGATATGTGCTGCAAGATGCATCGCCGCCTGGCCAGTCGAGCCTGACCGGCCGGGACCCCTTCGAGCACCCGGAGGCTCAACCTCCGTCTCGACTACACGAAATCAGTGTGAGTTCCTCACCCGCATATTTTTTGCACCGCAAGAGCACAGATAACCCCGAGCGATGCTCGGGGGCTATCTCCGCATTTTATTATAGTTACATCACTGTTCACCCCGGTGCCAACCAGAGTTGGCCCGGGG
The DNA here is from genome assembly GCF_002162155.2 of Triticum dicoccoides. NCBI lineage: Eukaryota > Viridiplantae > Streptophyta > Magnoliopsida > Poales > Poaceae > Triticum > Triticum dicoccoides. The sequence continues at coordinate 138,574,891 of NC_041382.1, read as the reverse complement.
GCTGGCCGCTTGGCCTGAGACGTTAGTTCCCGCAGACGGCTTAGTACCGTGTGCGGTACCAAAGGCCCACTCTTAGTCACAGACCACAGAGCAGCTGTCCGACTAGCAAGAGTGAACGCTGGAGGCCACCCACGCGAAAAACGTCTGGGAAGAAAAATGGATCGGGCGATCCGGCCGTTTTCTTTACAAGTATCTACTCGGTTGAATCTGCTCCCAGACTCTGAGTACTATACACTCCACTTCGCGGCCCACTCTCAGCCACAGACCGCAGAGCGGCTGTCCGGCAAGCAAGAGCACAAGCCAAAAAGTGGAGGGAACACGAAAAAGATTAAGGGGGCTCGAACGAAACTGAGTCGGCACCCTCTGCATTAAACTTGCAATGCTTAAAGCAAACATTTGATATATCTGCGTGGACTAACTTTGTCTTTTTCATGATCATTTCCATGAACACTCGCCAAAAAACCTCCGCCCAACTTTGCCAAGTTGCCCAGAGGCTTGGGGGCTACTGTCGGAGTAATTGGACATGGATACCCCGAAGACGGTGAGACAAGAATTCAAGACATCGGGGCTAGCAAAGACCCTCAGTCCAACTACCTGGCCGGCGGCTGACTGCTGGCTGCTGACTGCTCCACCAGGCCGACTGCTGGCTGCCGACTACTCCACCAGGCTGACTGTTGGCTGCCGACTGCTAGCTGCTGACTGCTCCGCCAGGCCGACTGCTGGCTGCCGACTGCTGGCTGCTGACTGCTCCACCCGGCCGACTGCTGGCTGCCGACTGCTCCACCAGGCCGACTGCTGGTTGCCGACTCCTTCACCAGGCCGACTGCTGGCTGCCGACTCCTCCGCCAGGCCGACTGCCCGAAGTCAACTGCAGCCTGACGAGACACCGACGGGACGACCATACTGCGATGTCATCTACAGTGTACTGTGTCCCCTGGGTACTGATTTATAAAGTACCCCAGGGGACAAGCATGACATGCACCATGCCACTAGCCATGCCTACATAGCTTGGCTTGTAAGCTACCCAAGGTAGCTTACAACCAAAGCCACTACCACCCATACCAACTCCTATATATATAGGCACACATCCATCCATCAGGGGATGGACTCACACACTCACGCACACACACAAGCAAGCTAGCTAGCAAGAGAGCTAGCTAGCAAGCCATCCACACACACACATGAGCATACACATGCTCACGGCCATGAGCCATGAGCATGGCCGGCCACTAGAGCATGCCACATACTCGCATATATGAAACCAGATGCTTGTGGCACTGCTTCCAGATACAGCTCCAGGAGCACTCTGTACCAGATATACTCAGACATGCAGGAGTAGGGGTGTTATCTCTCCGGAGAGCCCCGAACCTGGGTAAACTAGCGCATGATACTCGCATACCCGTCCCTGGATATTCCGGCAGTAGTCTTGCCCTCACACGAAGCCACCTTGTGGCATATGTCGTCTTGCACCCCCCCCCGTGAGAATACCACGTCAGTGCTCATCGTCACCCCCTTGATCTTGTGCTCATCTTCGCTCGCCCATAGTGGCTGCGTGACCTCCGTCGCCTTCTCCCCCTCTCACTGACGCCGCTTGTCGCCGGGTGCCGTGGACAGGTGTCCACCGGCGGAGCCCGAAGCACCCTCGCCGCTCGCCTATATATAGAGCCCCTCCCCAACCTCCTCGAGCATCCTCCAGCACTCACACACACTCCACGGTCGAGTAGGAAGCCGTAGCCCAGCCGGGCAGGCCTCGGGTCACCGTCCCCGAGCTCGAGCTCACCGGCGATCCCCTCTGGTCGCCGCGACAGCTCCAGCCCCTCCTAGGCCTGGGCGACCCCTCCAGGGCCTCCGCCTCTCTCCGGTGAGGTCGTCTCGCCCGCTTGGAGCCTCTGGAGTGGTCCCTGCTCACCGTGTTCTTCAACTCCGACGACCCCCTCGTTCTACCTCCGCTCGCGAGCTAGATTCCGACGCCGTCCGACCACCCCTAGCCATGCTACGGGTACGGGCAGGTGCGCCTCGACCTCCTCTTGCCATCCCTCCTTCTCGTTTTGGCCAAAGAGCCCTCGTCGCCGGTGAGAGATCCGGTGAAGCCGCGGCCATCTCTGTTTCCCTCTCCCTCTTCCCCCACCTGACTAGCGGGGCCTGCTAGTCAGCCACTCGGTATGTGATGAAGCTATGTACCTAGGGTAGGGTCATGGATCTGTCCAACATACCCTCCCCAAGGACATCTCTACAAAGAACCAGAAGCAGTCGAAGAAAAACCATCATCCACTCGACCATGAAGATGTGTTCACTCGACCACCTTGAAGACCCTCGACCATGCTGACAACCACTCGACCACCAGAAGATGTGAAGCCCTTCACTCCGCAATGGTCGGGGTTTAAGTCATAGCTTTATGGACATTTATAGCACTTTACTTTAGACGTTACCAGTAATGCTCCTCCTTCATGAACATTGAACCCTGTGTAACGGAGGGGCGCTGGGGTCCTGGCGCACTCTATATAAGCCACCCCCCTCCTCTAGGACAAGGGTTCGCACCTTCTATAATTCACACGCATATATCTAGTCGACTGCCTCCGGGCTCTGAGACGTAGGGATTTTACTTCCTCCGAGAAGGGCCTGAACTCGTAAAACTCGCGCGTACAACTCCTCCATAGCTAGGATCTTGCCTCTACATTCCTACCCCCCTATTCTACTGTTAGTCCTAGAACCACGACAGTTGGCGCCCACCGTGGGGTAGGTTTCTTAGCGACTTGTTGGAGAAGTTGCTATTTGTCCGATCCCCTTCATTATGGTTCCAGGCGGAGGTTTGGCTGAGGGCCACGAGATCCATCTTGGTGCGCTCATGTTTGTCACTGACGACGCCGCTTGGCTCCAGGAGGCTCCACTCGATGTCGATGCACTCCCCACCTGCGGGCCGATGCACTTTCGCGCGTGCGTCCGCGGCGTCCTCCTGCGGCAGCCGTCGACCCAGTATCAGTCGGCTCCAGCAGCTTTCCCCCTCCCTGCGGCCCGCCGGAGCAAACATTCCAGTCGGTCGATGCTTCAGCGGTGGGTGAGGCATGCGGTGGCCCGCCAGTCGGCCACCCCTCAAGTCGCGGCGATCGAGCCCGACGAAACTCTCTACGGCATGTTCGATCAATCGACTGGCTCTGTAGAGACCGCATCTGAGTGCGACAGCAGCGACCTAGCGGCTGAAGTTCTGGCGGTCAATGGACCACACAGCCCTCCTGGCTTCGCCCGTGAAGACGGAGGCGACGGGAACGGCGATCCGTCGCGCGTTCATGAAGAGTACCTCCCCGAACCCCTCTCGTCGCGGCAGAGGGAGGAACTTCGCCGCCGGAACATGGTTGCACTACATACTCCTATAGTTGGGGAAACCCCTGAGGCCCAGGCCTTGGAGCAGGCACGCTTGGCCAACTTGGCTGAGCACACTCGACTGGAGAACCTCCAGCGTGCACTCGACGATCGCGCTCGGCAGCATGCTCCCGAATCCAGTCGACGCCAACTTTTTGCACCTCCGACTCAGGTATACCGAACCCCGATCCAGAATCTAGCAGCTCCTGCCCAGATAGCGGAGTCGATCCAACCTTCCCAATCAGAAGCTGGCCCAGGTCTGGTACAGATCCGAGCCTTGCTCCGGGCGGCGGGAGAACAGAATACGGTCATATCTCAGTCGCGGAATAGGATCCATAGCACATCCGTGGTTGCAGACACAGTTCAGTCAGCCCATAGCCCAAGATCACCCCCGAGGCGTGCGGGACGTGGGGATCGACAAGATCAGTACAGAAACCGTGAGCAGTATGATCACCGAGTCGATTGCGATGATCGTCGTCGAGTGCCCATGCCTCCCCCAAGGAGTGGGTCGTACGTGCCTCAGCAACATGAAGACAAACGCCCTCACAGTGTTGAGCGAGGTATTCCAATCGACCCCAGGGAGTCAGGCTTTGATGCGAGATCTATTCTCATTCAGGGCTTGGTCGACAGAAACAAAGCTCACCGAGAGGGCCATGATAGGGATCTGCAAACCAGCAACAGGGTGCATGTCTCGGGTCCAGAGTGCTTCAGCAGAGCTATCAGAGCTGCAGTGAATCCCCCCAACTTCAGGTTGGCGACTGGAGTCAGTAAGTTCATGGTGAGTCCAAGCCTGACACTTGGCTTGAAGACTACTGAGTGGCTGTCCAGATTGGTGGCGTCAATGATGAAGTGGCCATGAAACACCTTCCTCTGATGTTGGAGGGCTCGGCTAGAGCATGGCTGAATCAGTGGGCACCTGGCAGTATTTATACTTGGGAAGATCTCGCCCAAGTGTTTGTTAGAACATTCGAGGGCACTTGTAAACGGCCGACAGGTTTGATGGAATTACAGTGTTGTGTTCAGAAACTGAATGAAACTTTGAGGGATTATATCCAAAGATGGATCACCCTACACCACACGGTGGAGGATGTGTCTGATCATCAAGCAATTTGTGCCTTTAAGGAAGGTGTTAGGTATCGGGAGTTGAATCTGAAATTCGGCTGGACAGGAAATATGACTCTGACTCAGATGATGGAGATTGCCACCAAGTATGCCAATGGTGAAGAAGACAAATGACTCCGGAGTGGCAAGCACAAAGCAGTCGCCCACGAAGCCGGAGGAGGAAACTCCGGTCGAAAACAGAAGCGCAAGGCCGAGCCAGCTGCTCCTGGTGAAGCCTTGGCTGTGGTTCAAGGAAAGTTCAAGGGGAAGCCCAAAGGGCCGTGGAACCCCAAGAAAGTAAAAGATCAAGATGGAAATGACGTGTTGGATCTGCCGTGCCACATCCACACCAAAAAAGATGAAGAGGGTAATTTCATTTACCCGAAGCACACCACTCGGCAGTGTCGGCTCCTAATCCAACAATTCCGAGAGAAACAGCCCAAGGAAAAGGAGAAGGAAGCAGACAAGGTTGAGGATGAGGAAGGGGATGATGATGGTTATCCCCATGTGAATTCCACTCTGATGATTTTTGCTGACGTTGAGAGCAAAAGTCGATTGAAAGTCATCAACAGAGAAGTGAACATGGTCGCTCCGGTGACACCCAGTTATTTGAAGTGGTCACAGACTGCCATTACATTTGACCAGTCTGATCATCCATTGCACATAGCCACCCCTGGGAGGCAAGCACTGGTGGTCGACCCGGTGGTCGAAGGCACTCGACTGACAAAGGTCCTGATGGATGGTGGCAGTGGCCTGAACATACTGTATGCAGAGACATTGAAGGGAATGGGCATTCCGATGTCCAGACTCAGTGAAAGCAATATGAGTTTCCATGGGGTCATTCCAGGCAAGAAGGATACATCCCTCGGTCAGATTGCTCTCGATGTAGTTTTTGGTGATTCCAAGAATTACCGCAAAGAAAAGTTGACATTTGAAGTTGTGGATTTCCAGAGTGCCTATCATGCCATTCTAGGCAGGCCAGCTTATGCACGTTTTATGGCTCGACCATGTTACGTGTACCTCAAATTGAAGATGCCTGGTCCCAAAGGGGTGATCACTATCTCTGGTAATCGGAAGAAGGTAGAAGAGTGCTTCCAGAAGGGTTCAAAGATTGCCGATGCTCAGATGGCCGTGGTAGAATTGCAAGAATACCAGAAAAATGCAGATCCGAGTGATTTTTTGCGAGCCAAGAAGCCAGCCACAGATTCAGCATTCCAGTCGTCCAGTGAAACGAAGTCGATTCACATTCACCCGACAGACCCCAATGCTGCTCCGACTCACATTTCAACCACACTCGACTCCAAATAGGAAGAAGCGCTCATTCAGTTCCTCCGTGAGAACTGGGACATCTTTGCATGGAAGCCTTCTAACATGTCGGGTGTTCCCAGGGGACTGGCTGAGCATCCTTTGCGAGTCGACCCAAAAGTGAAACCAGTAAAAGAACATCTCCGACGGTCCGTCGTACAGAAGAGAAAGGCAATCGGTGAAGAGGTGGCTCAGCTTTTGGCAGATGAGTTTATCCGAGAGATTTACCACTCTGAGTGGTTAGCCAATGTTGTCATGGTCCCAAAGAAGGACGACTCACTTCACATGTGCATTGACTTCAAGCATATCAATCGGGCCTGCCCGAAAGATCACTTTCCTCTCCCTCGCATCGACCAGATAGTCGACTCGACTGCGGGGTGCGAGCGTTTGTCCTTTTTGGACGCCTACTCCGGGTACCACCAGATCCGTCCGTATGGACCCGACGAGATAAAGATAGCTTTCATCACCCCATTTGGGTGCTTCTGTTATGTCACAATGCCATTCGGTTTGAAGAACGCTAGAGCCACATTCATGCAGATGATTCAGAAGTGCCTGCTCACTCAGATCAGTCAGAATGTGGAAGCATACATGGATGACATCATGGTCAAGTCATGTAAAGGTTCCGACCTACTGACTGACCTTGCTGAAACCTTTGCCAGCCTCAGAAGGTATGATATCAAGCTTAATCCATCAAAATGCACGTTTGGAGTTCCGGGCGGAAAATTACTCGGTTTCCTAGTTTCTGAACGAGGGATCGATGCTAACCCAGAGAAAGTGGGTGCTATACTCCGAATGAAACGCCCTGTGCGTGTGCATGATGTCCAGAAGCTTACTGGTTGCTTGGCCGCCCTAAGTCGATTCATTTCTCGCCTTGGTGAAAAGGTGTTGCCTCTTTACCGACTGATGAAGAAATCAGATAAGTTCGAGTGGACCCCAGAAGCTGATGCAGCATTTGCAGAGCTAAAAGCCCTGCTTTCCACCCAGCCGGTGCTTGCTGCTCCAATCAGCAAAGAGCCTTTACTGCTTTATATAGCAGCCACTGGACAAGTCGTCAGTACAGTACTTACGGTCGAGCGGGAAGAAGAAGGAAAAGCTTATAAAGTTCAGCGCCCAGTTTATTATATTTCTAAAGTCCTGACACCATCAAAACAGAGATATCCGAACAGAGATATCCGCACTACCAGAAGCTCGTCTATGGGATTTACATGACCACAAAGAAGGTTGCACACTATTTCTCTGATCACTCTGTTACAGTCGTCAGCGACGCTCCATTGTCAGAGATTCTGCACAATAGAGATGCAACTGGTCGAGTGGCAAAATGGGCGATTGAACTCCTTCCCTTAGATATCAAGTTTGAGGCAAAGAAAGCTATCAAGTCCCAAGCAATAGCAGATTTCCTCGCCGAGTGGATCAAACAGCAACTGCCGACTCAAGTTCACTTGGAGCACTAGACCATGTTCTTTGATGGATCCAAAATGTAGAATGGTTCTGGTGCTGGGGTAGTACTGGTATCCCCCGAGGAGACAAGCTCAGATATGTCCTCCAGATTCACTTTGATTGCTCCAACAATGAAGCAGAATATGAAGCACTCCTGTATGGGTTGCGCATGGCCATCTCACTCGGCATCCGTCGCCTCATGGTCTACGGCAACTCAGATTTGGTAGTCAATCAAGTGATGAAGGAGTGGGACGTCAGAAGCCCAGCCATGTCTGGTTACTGCAACGCGGTGAGGAAGCTGGAAAAGAATTTTGAGGGGTTAGAGCTCCATCACATACCCCGACTAAAAAATCAAGCAGCCAATGACTTGGCAAATATAGGTTCCAAGAGAGAAGCCATTCCCAGAAATGTGTTTTTGGAGCATATTCACACGCCGACAGTTCAGGAAGATCCTTTTACTGAAGAGCCCCTGCAGCCTAAGAGTGCCATAGACCCGACTGAAGTCGAGGTCCCAGCCGTGGTCGACCTGATCATGGAGGTTCTGGCCATTGCTCCCGACTGGACAGTGTCGTACATTGCGTACATCCTCAGGAAAGAACTCCCAGAAGATGAGGAAAAGGCTCGATAGATCGTCCGTCGATCCAAGGCCTTTATTGTGATAAGAGGACAACTGTTCAGGGAAAGCGTGACTAGAGTCGGTCAGAAATGCGTAACACTAGAAGAAGGTCGAATGATCCTCAATGACATCCACTCGGGGACCTATGGTCACCATGCGTCCTCTCAGGCCATCATGGCTAAAGCATACCGAGCTGGATTCTATTGGCCACGAGCAAATGAAATGGCGAAAGATATAGTCGACAGGTGTGAAGGCTGCCAGTTTTACTCCGACATGTCTCATAAGCCAACGTCAGCCCTGAAGACCATCCCCCTCGTCTGGCCCTTTGATGTTTGGGGACTGGATATGGTTGGACCACTGAGAACTGGTAGGAGCGGTTCACTCATGTGCTCGTTGCAGTCGACAAGTTTACCAAATGGATCGAAGCTAAACCTATCAAGAACCTTGAGGCCAGTACCGCTGTCAGTTTTATCAGAGAATTGACATTCAGATATGGAGTTCCACACAGCATCATCACGGACAACGGGTCAAACTTCGATTCTGATGAGTTTAGAGCTTTTTGCGCTTCTCAAGGCACACAAGTCGACTACGCTTCAGTCGCTCACCCACAATCGAACGGACAAGCAGAAAGAGCCAATGGCCTAATTCTCAAAGGACTGAAACCCCGACTGATGCGTGATCTCAAACACACAGCAGGCGCTTGGGTTGATGAACATCTGTCGGTTCTGTGGGGTTTAAGGACAACTCCTAATCGGTCGACCGGACGAACTCCTTTCTTCTTGGTCTATGGAGCCGAAGCTGTTCTGCCAAGTGACTTGCTCCACAACGCACCCCGAGTCGAGCTCTTCTCCGAAGAGGAAGCAGAGCAGGCCCGGCAAGATTCAGTCGATCTCTTAGAGGAGGAAAGAGAGATGGCCTTGATCCGGTCGACCATTTATCAGCAAGACTTGCATCGATTCCACGCCAGAAATGTGAGGGGTCGAGCCTTTCAAGAAGGAGACCTGGTTCTTCGAGTGGATCAACAGAAACCGCACAAGCTCACCCCGGCTTGGGAAGTCCCCTTCATCATCACCAAAGTCCTCCACAATGGAGCATACCATCTTTACAGTGTTGAGCATCAGAAAGACGAGCCACAGGCTTGGAACGTGGAGCTGCTCCGCCCCTTTTATACTTAAGCACTCATTTGAATAAAATGTAATAAGAAGTACCTTTGTAATTTGTTCGTCAAAGACAAGATCTTTTCAGTCTTCTCGCATGATTGTTGTTGCTTTTATTTACCTCTAAAATCCCCCAGTGGGTGGGCTTAGCCGCGAATTCGTTTCGCCTAAGTTCGAAAGAAAATCCTACCGAGTGGTGAGCAATCCTCCCACTCGGGGGCTTTGCTGCAGTCCAGTACTCGCCTAAGTTCTCTCACTCGGAGACTTAGCTGCAGTCAGGTACTCGCCTAAGTTTGAAAAAATCCTACCAAGTGGTGAGCAATCCTCCCACTCGAGGGCTTAGCTGCAATCCAGTACTCGCCTAAGTTCTCTCACTCGGAGTATTAGCTGCAGTCCGGAACTCGCCTAAGTTTGAAAAAATCCTACCGAGTGGAGAGCAATCCTCCCACTCGGGGGCTTAGCTGCAGTCTAGTACTCGCCTAAGTTCTCTCACTTGGAGACTTAGCTGCAGTCCGGTACT
>NC_041382.1:138454518-138565169 GCF_002162155.2 Triticum dicoccoides | reverse complement strand
AAGTTTGAAACAATCCCACCGAGTGGAGAGCAATCCTCCCACTCGGGGGCTTAGCTGCAGTCCAGTATTCGCCTAAGTTCTCTCACTTGGAAACTTAGCTGCAGTCCGGTACTCGCCTAAGTTTGAAAAAATCCCACTGAGTGGAGAGCAATCCTCCCACTCAGGGGCTTAGCTGCAGTCCAGTATTCGCCTAAGTTCTCTCACTTGGAAACTTAGCTGCAGTTAGGTACTCGCCTAAGTTTGAAAAAATCCCACCGAGTGGAGAGCAATCCTCCCACTCGGGGGCTTAGCTGCAGTCCAGTACTCACCTAAGTTTGAAAAGATCCCACCGAGTGGAGAGCAATCCTCCCACTCGGCGGCTTAGCTGCAGTCTAGTACTCGCCTAAGTTTAAAAAAATCCTACCGAGTGGAGAGCAACTCTCCCACTCGGGAGCTTAGCTGCAGTCCAGTACTCGCCTAAGTTTAAAAATCCTACCGAGTGGAGAGCAACCCTCCCACTCGGGGGCTTAGCTGTAGTCTAGTACTCGCCTAGGCTCTCCCACTCGGGGGCTTAGCTGCAGTCCAGTACCCGCCTAAGTTTAAAAAATCCTACCGAGTGGAGAGCAACCCTCCCACTCGAGGGCTTAGCTGCAGTCTAGTACTCACTTAAGCCCTCCCACTTGGAGGCTTAGCTACAGTCTGGTACTCGCCTAAGTTTAAAAAATCCTACCCCAGTCGGGGGCTTAGCTGCAGTCTAGTACTCGCCTAAGCTCTCCCACTCGGAGGCTTAGCTGTAGTCCAGTACTCGCCTAAGTTTCTAAAATCCTACCGAGTGGGAAGCGACCCTCCCACTCAGAGGTTCGGACCTATGACACAAGTACAACGTGCGCTCCATCCCTATCCGCAAGGACGACGAGGTGCAGGTGGACTGCAGCCTTCTCCTTCAGAGCTACGACACAAGTACAATGTGCGCTCCATCCCTATCCACAAGGATGACGAGGTGCAGGTCGACTGCAACCTTCTCCTTCGGATCTACGGCACAAGTACAACGTGCGCTCCATCCCTATCCATAATGACGACGAGGTGCAGGTCGACTGCAACCTTCTCCTTCAGAGCTACGGCACAAATACAACATGCGCTCCATCCCTATCCGCAAGGACGACGAGGTGAAGGTCGACTGCAACCTTCTCCTTCGGAGCTATGCCACAAGTACAATGTGCGTTCCATCCCTATCCGCAAGGACGATGAAGCGCAGGTCGACTGGAGCCACCACTTCAGAGCTGGATCTCCAGCGCAAGGACTATTCCGAGTAGTTAACAAAGTCCATTCGAAGGGAAAATGCAAGCGTATTCGGAGATAAACCAAATTCGGATAAATCCTAAAGTTCCCAAGCAGCAAACCAAAAGTATTCGAGCATCAAGCCCGAAGGAGTTTAACAGTTACAGCAACCACTCGGCATTCCGAGGCAAATTTAAAGCAGATTCAAGTATCATAAGTTTGTTCACTCGGCAGGAGGAGGGCTGGCAAGTTCGACGAATTCGTCCAGGTCGATCCCATCCGCGATCCGAGTAGCAGTAGCGATGAAAGTTTCCATGAAGGACTGGAAGTCATGCTTTTTGGTGTTAGCGACCTTGATCGCAGCCAGCTTGTCTTCATGAGCCTCCTTGCAGTGGACTCGCACCAAAGACAGCGCCACGTCAGCACCACATCGGGCGGAGGACTTCTTCCATTCTTGCACTCGGTCAGGGATCTCGTTCAGTCGAGCCATTAGGGATTCCAGGTCATTTTGAAGTGTCGCCCTTGGCCAAAGCGATGAGTCGATTCAGGAGACTACCTCCTTCAGGCGCACGAGGTAGCTTGTGGCGCTGGCGATACGGGACTCCAGTCGGAGCATGTTCATTGCAGTTTCGTCGCAAACTAGAGAAGCGATAGGGTCCAGACCCATCTCGACCTTTCCAGTTCCCTCGTCAAAGTCTTGGCAGAATTCTGCAGCCAAAAATTAGTGAGTCGACCGAGCAGGATCCGTTTGCAAGCATCAGCGCAGTCGGTTTAAAAGAAATACCTTCCAGCGCGAGATAGAGCTTCTTGGCAAGAGTCCTCAGATAAGCTTCCGTGTTATTCCTCTTGCGGATCACGGACTCCAGCTTTTCATTCAGGGCAATCTTGTCCTTCTTTAGACTAGTCACTTCACGGTTAGATTCATTGAGGCAAGATTTCAGCCTGTTCACCTCCCCTTCCAGCGTCCCGACTGAAGCCAGCTTCTGGTCTGCGAGAGCAGTTTTATCTTGGGCTGCTTTTTGCGTGGCGGCGAGGTCCGAGTCCTTCTTCTCCAAAGCCAACTTCATTTTCTCTGCAAAAGAAGCAATCGAATCAAACAAGAGATCGAATAAATATATTGAAAGACAGTCGACAGGCAGTTACCTTCCATACCAGCAGCTTCATCTTGAGCTTTCTTCAGATTCTGCTGGGCCAATTCCTAGTCGAGGTTGAGTTGCCTCTGCTTCTCCTCAAGTTCAGCAAACTTGGAAATAAGAGTACAAGACTTCTGCAGAAGGCAAAAGACGGGTCAGTCGACAAGATCAAAGGCTGTTTACTTCCGAGTGAATAAAACCTAAGGAAGTCACTTGAGACCCCAGCCGACTGCACACAGTCGACTGTAGTCTCGGGGACTACACCTAGCGGGTGCACTTGGCGTGCCCCTGCTGATTAAAAGCCAACTCAACCGGTCTGCCCGGATCAAGTCAAAAAAAACTATTCAGACCCCAGTCGACTGCGGTCTCGGGGACTACACCTAGTGGGTGCACTTGGCGTGCCCCCACCGGTTCAGATCCTACTCGACTAGTCCGCCTGAGTCGAGTAGAAGAAAAGAAAGGAAGGTAGAACTCAGACCCCAGTCGACTGCCAGCAGTCGACCGCGGTCTCGGGGACTACACCCAGTGGGTGCACTTAGCGTGCCCCCACCGGTTTAGATCCTACTCGCCCAGACCGAGTGGAAGAATGCAACTACCAAAGACAATAAAACACCCAGTGGGTGCACTGATTTGACGCAAACAACAGGAGATTGTGTAGAAAAAAAAAATCGGGTAGCATATCCTGATAGAACAAGAGCAGTCGAAAAGTCTACTTACCTGGACATTGGCCCGGAGAGCAGCGCTGGCGTCGTAGGCAGCCTGGCTATTCTCATGCACCATCTTCATCCGCTCCATCATCACGTCAGCCTGTCGGATGGCTTCCGCAGCCGCTTCCGACTGGTTGTCCGGGACGGGGTAGCTGGTGAAGAAGAGAGCAGACGACCCAGGTGTGGCAGCTTGGAGCTTCGTGTCGTGAAGTTGGATGATTGAAGGAATCACCGGTGCAGTCGACGGTACGGGGTGCTCACTCGACAAGGGTGCAGCGAAGGTTACAGAGGCCCTGCCCGCGTCTTCAGGTTGACGGACAGGTGGTGTTGTTGTTGGCCCTTGCCGAGACATCTTGCCAGCTGCTACCTTCTTGCTCTTCCTGGGCTTAAGAGCCACATCTTCATCGTCATCTGGAAGATCGATGATGTTGGGTGGAGCTGCAAGACAGATCATTCGACCCCAAGTGAACCGCTAGAATGCAATCGACTAAGGAATCAAGAACAAGATCATAAGAGTTTCTACCTGGGTTAGAGGTAACCGCGTCTTCCATCTCCTCGTCTCGATACTGGAGAGAAGAGGTTCCCGATGTAGCAGCTCTGCAAGTGTCCGTACTCAGTCGGTTATGATCTGTTTCTCGAGTCGATGAAAAGAACAAGTCAGATGATTACCTGGAGATGGTAGGGACGGTCACTTTGATCCTGGGCAAAGCCTTGGGCAGTTTGGAGGAGGTGGCCTTCGGTGCTTTTGGAGCTGGAGGCGGCACAACCTTGGGCTGCTTTGGGGCCTTCTCAATCAGCGCTGGAGAAGACGTCCGGGGGCGCTTCGAAGACTGCCCAGTCGGTGCGGTCGCCAGGTATGGGGTGCTCGCCGGGTCATGTGCGTGCTTGGATCTCCTCTCTTTGCGAGGAGGCGAGTCGACTTCTTCGTCATCGCTCGAGTCGTCGCTCTCCTCCTCCTCCTCTGCATCCGAGTGCCACTCGCCGCTCTCGCCCCCGCTCGCTCCTTCCTCGATGTCTTGCTCCTGCACTCCGTTGGGCATCGAGTACATGTCAATGAGAGCCCAAAAGAACAATGAGCAAAAGGAGTACAATCGACTGTCAACAAGGTGTCACACAGTGAATTGGGAAGATACTTGATAAAACAGAAACATACCTTCTCCAACTGACGCGAGTGGTCGAATGGAATCACCCTCCTAGACCCCCGAGGGTTGTCTTTGTTGCTGGTGATTCCCATCAGCCACTTCTCCAAGATGTCCTCACTGACATCCTCCGGGTGGATCTGAGTGGAGTCCTCGAGCCTAGAGTACATCCACATCGGATGATCACGTGCCTGAAGCGGTTGGATGCGTCGACCGAGAAAGACCTCCAGCAGGTCCATCCCAGTCACCCCGTCGCGGACGAGTTGGACGACCCACTCGACCAGCACCTTGACATGTGCCTTCTCTTCTGGGACCACCTTCAGGGAGGAGGGCTTCTCCACTCGAGCCAAAGAAAAGGGAGGAAGTCCAGTCGACTGACCCGGGGTCGACTGGTCCTTATAGTAAAACCAAGTCGACTACCAACCCCGGACCAAGTCGGGAAGGATCATTGCTGGGAAGGTGCTCTTGTTCCTCATCTAGATCCCCAAGCCCCCGCACATCTGGATCACATGTGTCCTCTCATCACTCGGATTAGCCTTTTTGACCAACTGGGAGCGGCAGGTGAAGATGTGTTTGAAAAGACCCCAGTGCGGTCGACAACCCAAGAAATTTTCACACATTGACACAAAAGCAGCCAGATAGACTATGGTGTTTGGAGTGAAATGGTGGAGCTGAGCCCCAAAGAAGTTCAAAAAGCCCCGGGAGAAAGGATGGGGAGGCAGTGAGATTCCGCGATCTACGTGGGTGGCGAGGAGAACGCACTCACCCTCCCTTGGCTGTAGCTCGGTCTCGTTCCCAGGGAGCCACGCCGACTTGTGGGGGATCAGTCCCCCCTCCACCAGGTCGTCGAGGTCATCTTGGCTGATCGTCGAGCGGATCCAGTCGCCCTGGATCCAGCCTAACAGTAGGCCGAATCTCGACGAGGATCCGCCCCGGCTGGTCCGCTTGCCCTTCGCCTTCGCGGTCGCCTTCTTCGCGTGCTCCAGCGCCACCTTCTTCTCTTTCCCCATGGCGGCGGGTCGAGTTTGAGCGAGGGTTCACCAACGAGGGCAGGAGCGAGCGTGACGGGGAGGTCAAAGGAAGAAGAAAAGATAATGGGAGCGCACGGGGCAGAGGCCTGGTCCGGTGCCTTTTATAAGGTCGTTCCCCGAGTGACTGACTGGTGGACCCGGACGATCTAAACAAATCCCACAACAGTCGTGCGCGCAGTACGTGGCGAAAAAGGTGGTGCAGAGATCAAGGAGACTTGCCTAATCTGTCCCAATTACCACGGTCTCGCCCGTCTGGCGCGCTTCCCGAAATTTGAATCCCGTGAAATCCGCGGAGAGCAGAGCAACTTGCCAGACTGGAAACGCCCTCTACATTATCATTCGGAATTCTACTGTGAAAATTCACTCGACAAAAAAACCAAGAATGGACCAAGGCGACTGAAAAAGGAATTGACGTCGTCTCCTCAGTTCATTGTTCCAGAACAAGGTATACTCATAGCACAAAGAATGAGTCGGAAGTGTTCCCAACTCCTTCCCCACTCAAACCCTGATCCATTCGGGGGCTAATGATGAAGCTATGTACCTAGGGTAGGGTCATGGATCTGTCCAACATACCCTCCCCAAGGACATCTCTACAAAGAACCAGAAGCAGTTGAAGAAAAACCATCATCCACTCGACCATGAAGATGTGTTCACTCGACCACCTTGAAGACACTCGACCATGCTAACAACCACTCGACCACCAGAAGATGTGAAGCCATTCACTCCGCAATGGTCGGGGTTTAAGTCATAGCTTTATGGACATTTATAGCACTTTACTTCGGACGTTACCAGTAACGCTCCTCCTTTATGAACATTGAACCTTGTGTAACGGAGGGGAGCTGGGGTCCTGGCGCACTCTATATAAGCCACCCCCCTCCTCTAGGACAAGGGTTCGCACCTTCTATAATTCACACGCATATATCCAGTCGACCACCTCCGGGCTCCGAGACGTAGGGCTTTTACTTCCTCCGAGAAGGGCCTGAACTCGTAAAACTCGCGTGTACAACTCCTCCATAGCTAGAATCTTGCCTCTACATTCCTACCCCCCTATTCTACTGGCAGTCCTAGAACCACGAAAGTATGCACGCGAAGCGGTACGAGTGGTGGCGCCCCTGGGATTTACGCCTTCGACGTCATCCCCCCCCCCTCCCAGTCTTTTTATTTTATTCAAATTCATTTGAATTTACAGAACACTTCAAACTGTTATAACTTTTTAACCAAAAGTCCAAATGAATTGATTCTTTTTGCATTATGTTGTTTGAAAGAAAATCTAACAGCTCACCAAAGATGAGATTTTTCTGAGCTGTTTAGAATTTCTGGTGAATTTCAGAAGTGTTCTTGATATTTTCTTTTTGTGTTTAAAATTATTTTCAGAAGGTGAGGCTTGTCTTGAGGATCACCAGGAGGCTTGTGAACCTCATCTGCACTAAGGCAAGCCACAGCAACATTTTTATGATGCCATTTCAATATTTGTGATTTTCTCACTTGAATGAAATGATTAATCCATGCATTTAAATAATTATTGAGTGATTTGTATTTTGTTAAATGTTGGATAGTTGTTATGCCTGATTTACAGAATAGTTGAAACTAGTTTAGTGGATAAAGCAAGTTAAGATTTATTTGAGGTGATGTTAGAAATAATTTTGTTATGCATGGTAGTTATTTTAGCTATATTTTTGCCTTCCTGAAATTGATAAAAATTTGTTAGAAAGTATTCTGTTAAATATTCTGTTAGATCATATTACTTGTTTTACAGAAAGTTTGAACTTAATTTAGTGATAAAGAAAGTAAGAATTGTTGATAGTAAAATCTTTTGTTATGCATATGAAAAAGTTATGGAGTTGCTTTCTTGCGTAAGAAATTAATGAAACTTGTTGCAAAGTATTTTGGTTCAGTTGTGAGTCATTTTGAGCTAGTAGAGTAACGTGAGTTGTTGACGGTTATGCTTGGTGTACAGATGACATCGGTCATTTTTTATGATGCATGTGTTGTTTTGCATTTCATGGCATGCTATGACACTGGTCATTGTTAGTTTAAAGTTGAAACTGAAAATAACTCAACTTGAATACACCGTTGACTGGGTCATGCTGCCGCTGAATTGAGTTCTTTCTAGTGCAACCACATTTGCCTTTATGGGGGGCCTTGATTCGGTCCATTGACACGGCCTCTGGTCGGTGCCTCCATCTTGGGAAGGTTATGTCGTGTTTGCCCTGGCCTAGCAAGCAGACGTAATCTTGTGTGCTCATTGATGATATTATGGTACCGAGTCCCTGAGTGGGAGTGTCCCCGAGTGGGAGTTTGACCACGACGGTGGTCGGGGTGTCTTTGGTAGACACGGGGCCACCCAGGACCAGCCCGTTGGGGATTTGTGTCGGAGTGGCCGGGAGAGTGCTGTGGCAATGGAGGGGTTTCGTTGGAATGCCGTTGGTCCACCCGAATGCGAGTACGAGGCCATGGGTTCCGTGGTGTGGGTACAGTGTGCTACCTCTACAGAGTGTATAATCTATCGATAGCCGCGTCCACAGTTACGGACACCTCGTAGTAGGTCCCAGCATGAGTCAACGAATAATAAAAATTGCACACTAAGCTGTAAAACTTTGAATTGTCGAGGATGGTAGAAAGGCCATCGAGGAATTTGGGACCAGATATTGGTCGTGGTTGTGATCGCCATAAGGATCACGAGTCATGTTGTTAAAGACCATGTTGGTGGTGTGTTTTACCAGGTTGGTGGTGTGTCTGTGATCTGAGGATGATCACAGTTGGTAAGTTGTCCCAAGGGACGGTCAAGCATGATCACAGCATGTTGACATATAGTGTTGCATTTTAATTGGTTAAATATCATGATATTGTTTGTCATTATGATTATGCTTGTTGTGAGCTTGCAAGTACATTCAATGTACTGACCTGGCGTGTCATGCCAGATTTCAGGAAAGTCCCGTTGGAAAGGAGCGATGTTCGAGTCTAGATCGTGTCCACATCGGTGTCCCTGTGATATGGAGCTTCCGCTAAGACATTATTCCGTTGCTACGTAGTTGTTCGGATCGAGTCCCCTTTATGTTCACTAAATAATGTACATATTGTTCAGCCGCACTGAGTGTGCCGCTTGGCCTCGACCGTTGTTGTAATATGAACTCTGTTCCGCTAGCATCAATAAAGCAGTTGTTTTCTGTACCAATATGTTGTGTGTTGCCAGAAGACACGGTCACTGGGCTGGCAATGCAGGGTAAACCGGTCGCTCTGAGCCGGGGTGCCACACTCACCGCCATGCGTGAGTAATTCCATCATAGGCTTGCTGGACGGTGATGGGTTGGATGAGATTTATCATGTAATTGAGTTAGTTTTGTTAGGGTTTGATCCCTAGTATCCACTATGTTCTAAGATTGATGTTGCTATGACTTTGCTATGCTTAATGCTTGTCACTAGGGCCCGAATGCCATGACTTCATATATGAACCTATTGTTTTTTTCATGAATATATGTGAGTTCTTGATCCTATCTTGCAAGTCTATAGTCACCTATTATGTTTTATTGTCCGTTAACCCCGAAGTGACAATAATCGGGATACTTACCGGTGATGACCTTAGTTTGAGGAGTTCATGTATTCACTAAGTGTTAATGCTTTGGTCCGGTACTCTATTAAAAGGAGGCCTTAATATCCCTTAGTTTCCAGTAGGACCCCGCTGCCACGGGAGGCTAGGACAAAAGATGGCATGCAAGTTCTTTTTCATAAGCATGTATGACTATATTCGGAATACATGCCTACATTACATTGATGAACTGGAGCTAGTTCTGTGTCACCCTATGTTATAACTGTTACATGATCGATCGCATCCGACAAAATTCTCCATCACCGATCCAATGCCTATGATCTTTTCATATATTGTTCTTCTCTTATTTACTTTTTCCGTTGCTAATGTTACAATCACTATAAAACCAAAAATATTACTTTTGCTACCATTACCACTACTATGATATTACTTTGCTACTAAATACTTTGCTGCAGATATTAAGTTTCCAGGTGTGGTTGAATTGACAACTCAGCTGCTAATACTTGAGAATATTCTTTGGCTCCCCTTGTGTCGAATCAATAAATTTGGATTGAATACTCTACCCTCGAAAACGGTTGCGATCCCCTATACTTGTGGGTTATCAATTGTCAACTACTGATCATCATTACGCAGTAGATGTTAACACGTCAACAATGGAGTGGGATAAGCATACGGGTTGGATGAAGAAGAAGAACCTGTATCGACAAGAGAAGCTTTTTAAGTTACTAGGTTGGTATTGTCATCGTATGAAAGATTACCCATATTTATCATATCTACGAGCATGTGCTCCTTCAGTTAGATGTACACACCATGAAGAACTGAATGAATGTGGCAATGATAGCGAGCAAAAATACGCACATCCAGTCAGTAGTAAAGATGTACATGTCAGTGTTATAGGAAATTCTTCATCTATGGTTATAATATGTCTACTTTCTATGTAATGTGTCACGGTATGTAAATTGTGCAATATAATATAATGTCTTTAACTACATATGGCAGGAATATTATCGTCGTCAACTAGACTCGGTTACTAAGGGTCTACATGTGCTGCTTCAAGAGTTCAAATAGCTCATGTCTCTAAATGCATGTGTATTACCAAGCTCAAGCAAATCAAAGTGAAAGTGGGTTACTTGGTGAGTAGGCCAACTCTTTTGTGTAAACACTTCCTTACTTTTGACCTTTGTTCACCAATGTAACTATATATTGCGACAGATGCATCTACAGCTTCTGGAATTCTCCCATATGATGTAACTTGCATGTTTTTTGTAGGGAAAGTTAGGACGCTCAAATGATGGCCTTACTACAGGTCATTTTCTCGAGAAACAACAATCTGAACTAGTCATCAGTCCACTAGCAGTGCAGCAGGAAGAACTAGTAGCGGTCAAGCACGGCGTGACAAACCAGCATGACGAACTAGATGCTATGAAGAAGGCATTGTCATGGAAGACGCTAGAACTTCAAGCTGTCAAGAAGGCCTGGCAGAGCAATAACAAGAACGTGAAGCTGTGAAGCGTCTCCTACCAAATGTGGAGCGTCAACTTGAATCTGTCAACAATACCATTCTGGAGCAGCAAAAAGTACTTGAAAATGTCAAGAATGCCCGACCAGAGCAACATGATGACATTGAGGACCTGAAATTGGGGGTGCTTGACCAGTATAACTATATTCAATCTATCAGAAAAACTTGCAGTCATCAAGAATGCGAATGAAGAGAAAACTACGGCTATCGAAAAGAGACTTGATGAACTTGTTTCCCTGACTAGGTACACCGTCAGGGTTGTGGCGCCAGGATCTCATGAAACTGCAACATGTTTCTAATTTTATATTGCAGTTTTTTACCATGGCTGGTTATTGTAATGTCTGAGAGAGTCTGTTTGACAATTGTCAAGTTTGCGGTTTAATAAATGCAGCGACATCTCAATTTGCATTCAAATTTAAATTTTGCATAAATTCATACCAAAATGCTCAAATATGCCCACCAATTTTTGCAATATAAAACAAATTGACCGCGCGTACAAACTGTGATAGTTATGGACGTCATCACTGGCATATGGTTCCACATGTAAGAAGCCACGTCACCCATGTATGGACCCGCCTGCCAGCATCCATGGCACAACAAATGATGTTTGGTACAACTTGTAAGCAGCCATGTTAGCATCTTCTGGGCCCATATGTCAGCAGCTTTGACGATCAAAACTGACGCCCATTACTAACGGGACCGACGGCAATAAAACCCACGACGGACCCACATGGAAGAAGTTTTTGGGGAACATGGTAATTTCAAAAAAATTCCTACGCACACACATGATCATGGTGATGCATAGCAAGGAGAGGGGAGAGTGTCTCCATGTACCCTCGTAGACTAAAAGTGGAAGCGTTAGCAGAACGTGGTTGATGTAGTTGTATGTCTTCACGATCCGACCGATCCAGGTACCGAACGCACGGCACCTCCGAGTTCAGCACACGTTCAGCTCGATGACGTCCCATGAACTCCGATCCAGCAGACCTTCACGGGAGAGTTTTGTCAGCACGAAGGCGTGATGACGATGATGATGATGCTACCGACGCAGGGCTTTGCCTAAGCACCGCTACGATATGATCGAGGTGGATTATGGTGGAGGGGGGCATCGCACACGGCTGGAAGAGATCAACAGATCAACTTGTGTGTCTAGAGGTGCCCCCCTGCCCCCGTATATAAAGGAGCAAGCGGGAGGACGGCCGGCCCCTGTAGGCGCGCCAGGAGGAGGAGTCCTCCTAGTAGGAGTAGGACTCCCCTCTTTCCTACTCCTACTAGGAGGGGGAAAGGAAGGGGGAGAGGGAGAAGGAAAGGGGGGCGCCACCCCCCCTCTCCTAGTCCAATTCGGACCAGAGGGGGAGGGGCGCGCGGCCTGCCCTAGGCCAGCCCTCTCTCTCTCCACTAAGGCCCATAAGGCCCACTATTTCTCCCGGGGGGTTCCGGTAACCCTCCTGCACTCTGGTTTTCTCCGAAACCACCCGGAACACTTCCGGTGTCCGAATATAGTCGTCCAATATATCGATCTTTATCTCTCGACCATTTAGAGACTCCTCGTCATGTCCGTGATCATATCCAGGACTCCGAACTACCTTCGGTACATCAAAACAAAAAATTCATAATGCCGATCGTCACCGAACTTTAAGCGTGTGGACCCTACGGGTTCGAGAACTATGTAGACATGACCGAGACACATCTCCGGCCAATAACCAATAGCGAAACCTAGATGCTCATATTGGCTCCCACATATTCTAGAAGATCTTTATCGGCCAAACCACATAACAACATACATTGTTCCCTTTGTCATCGGTATGTTACTTGCCCAAGATTCGATCGTCGGTATCTCAATACCTAGTTCAATCTCATTACCGGCAAGTCTCTTTACTCGTTCTATAATACATCATCTCGCAACTAACTCATTAGTTACAATGCTTGCAAGGCTTATAGTGATGTGCATTACCGAGTGGGCCCAGAGATACCTCTCCGACAATTGGAGTGACAAATCCTAATCTTGATCTATGCCAACTCAACAAGTACCATCGGAGACACCTGTAGAGCACCTTTAGAATCACCTAGTTACGTTGTGACGTTTGGTAGCACACAAAGTGTTCCTCCGGTAATCGGGAGTTGCATAACCTCATAGTCATAGGAACCTGTATGAGTCATGAAGAAAGCAATAGCAGTAAACTAAACGATCAAGTGCTAAGCTAATGGAATGGGTCAAGTCAATCACATCATTCTCCTAATGATGTGATCCCGTTAATCAAATGACAACTCATGTCTATGGTTAGGAAACTTAACCATCTTTGATTAATGAGCTAGTCAAGTAGCGGCATACTAGTGACACCCTATTTGTCTATGTATTCACACATGTACTAAGTTTCAGGTTAATACAATTCTAGCATGAATAATAAACATTTATCATGATATAAGGAAATAAATAATAACTTTATTATTGCCTCTAGGACATATTTTCTTCAGTCTCCCACTTGCACTAGAGTCAATAATCTAGATTACTGCTACCTCTTGAGCACTGCGTTGGTTTTCCCTTGAAGAGGAAAGGGTGATGCAGCAAAGTAGCATAAGTATTTCCCTCAGTTTTTGAGAACCAAGGTATCAATCCAGTAGGAGGCTACGCGCGAGTCCCTCACACCTGCACAAAACAAATAAATCCTCACAACCAACGCGATAAGGGGTTGTCAATCCCTACACGGCCACTTACGAGAGTGAGATCTGATAGATATGATAAGATAATATTTTTGGTACTTTTATGATAAAGATGCAAAGTAAAATAAAAGCAAAGGAAATTACTAAGTATTGGAAGATTAATATGATGAAGATAGACCCGGGGGCCATAGGTTTCACTAGTGGCTTCTCTCAAGAGCATAGGTATTTTACGGTGGGTGAACGAATTACTGTTGAGCAATTGACAGAATTGAGCATAGTTATGAGAATATCTAGGTATGATCATGTATATAGGCATCACATCCGAGACAAGTAAACCGACTCCTGCCTGCATCTACTACTATTACTCCACTCATCGACTGCTATCCAGCATGCATCTAGAGTATTAAGTTCATGAAAATAGAGTAATGCCTTAAGCAAGATGACATGATGTAGAGGGATAAACTCAAGCAATATGATGCAAAACCCCATCTTGTTATCCTTGATGGAAACAATACAATACGTGCCTTGCTGCCCCTACTGTCACTGGGAAAGGACACCACAAGATTGAACCCAAAGCTAAGCACTTGTCCCATTGCAAGAAAGATCAATCTAGTAGGCCAAACCAAACTGATAATTCGAAGAGACTTGCAAAGATAACCAATCGTACATAAAAGAATTCAGAGAAGATTCAAATATTGTTCATAGATAGACTTGATCATAAACCCACAATTCATCGATCTCAACAAACACACCGCAGAAAGAAGATTACATCGAATAGATCTCCACAAGAGAGGGGGAGAACATTGTATTGAGATCCAAAAAGAGAGAAGAAGCCATCTAGCTAATAACTATGGACCCATAGGTCTGAGGTTAACTACTAACACTTCATCAGAGGGGCTATGGTGATGATGTAGAAGCCCTATGTGATGGATACCCCCTCCGGCGGAGCTCCGGAACAGGCCCCAAGATGGGATCTCGTGGATACAGAAAGTTGCGGCAGTGGAATTAGGGTTTTGGCTCCGTATCTGATCATTTGGGGGTACGTAGGTATATATAGGAGGAAGGAGTACGTCGGTGGAGTAATAGGGGGCTTACGAGGGGTCCAAGTCTCGTGGAGTACGCCTGGGGGGTAGGCGCGCCCCTACATCGTGGCCTCCTCCTTTGTTTCTTGACGTAGGGTCCAAGTCTCCTGGATCATATTTGGTGAGAAAATCACGTTCCCGAAGGTTTCATTCTGTTTGGACTCCGTTTGATATTTCTTTTCTTCGAAACACTAAAATAGGAAAAAAAACAGCAATTCTGGGCTGGGCCTCCGGTTAATAGGTTAGTCCCAAAAATAATATAAAAGTGGATAATAAAGCCCAATAATGTCCAAAACAGTAGATAATATAGAATGGAGCAATCAAAAATTATAGATACGTTGGAGACATATCAAGCATCCCCGAGCTTAATTCCTGCTCGTCATCGAGTAGGTAAATGATAAAAACAGAATTTTTGATGCAGAGTGCTACTTGGCATAATTTTAATGTAATTCTTCTTAATTGTGGTATGAATATTCAGATCCAAAAGATTCAAGATAAAAGTTCATATTGACATAAAAATAATAATACTTCAAGCATACTAACTAAGCAATTATGTCTTCTCAAAATAACATGGCCAAAGAAAGTTCATCCCTACAAAATCATATAGTTTAGTCATGCTCCATTTTCGTCACACAAGAATGCTCTCATCATGCACAACCCCGATGACAAGCCAAGCAATTGTTTCATACTTTAGTAATCTCAAACCTATAAACTTTCACGCAATATATGAGCGCGGGCCATGGATATAGCACTATGGATGGAATAGAATATGATGATGGGGGTTATGTGGAGAAGACAAAAAAGTAGAGAGTCTCACATCAACGAGGCTAATCAATGGGCTATGGAGATGCCCATCGATTGATGTTAATGCAAGGAGTAGGGATTGCCATGCAACGGATGCACTAGAGCTATAAACGTATGAAAGCTCAACAAAAGAAACTAAGTGGGTGTGCATCCAACTTGCTTGCTCACGAAGACCTAGGGCACTTGAGGAGGCCCATTGTTGGAATATACAAGCCAAGTTCTATAATGAAAATTTCCTGCTAGTATATGAAAGTGACAAAACAAAAGACTCTCTATCATGAAGATTATGGTGCTACTTTGAAGCACAAGTGTGGCAAAGGATAGTAGCATTGTCCCTTTTATATTATTATTTTTTGGCCTTTCCTCTTTTTTTATTTGGCCTTTCTCTTTTTTTGGAACAATGCTCTATGAATGATGGTCATCACACTTCTATTTACTTACAACTCAAGAATTACAACTCGATACTTAGAACAAGATATGACTCTATATGAATGCCTCCGGGGGTGTACCGGGATATGCAATGATCCAAGAGTGACATGTATGAAAGAATTATGAATGGTGGCTTTGCCACAAATACTATGCCAACTACATGATTGAGGGAGTCCTGGATTAGGGGGTCTCCGGACAGCCGGACTATATCCTTTGGTCGGACTGTTGGACTATGAAGATACGAGATTGAAGACTTTGTCCCGTGTTCGGATGGGACTCTACTTGGTGTGGAAGGCAAGCTAGGCAATACGGATATGCATACCTCCTCCTTTGTAACCGACCTTGTGTAACCCTAGCCCCCTCCGGTGTCTATATAAACCAGAGAGTTTTAGTCCGTAGGACAACATACAATCATACCATAGGCTAGCTTCTAGGGTTTAGCCTCTCCGATCTCGTGGTAGATCAACTCTTGTACTACTCATATTATCAAGAATAATCAAGCAGGACGTAGGGTTTTACCTCCATCAAGAGGGCCCGAACCTGGGTAAAACACCGTGTCCCCTGCCTCCTGTTACCATCCGCCTTAGACGCACAGTTTGGGACCCCCTACCCGAGATCCGCTGGTTTTGACACCGACATTGGTGCTTTCATTGAGAGTTCCTCTGTGTCTTCACCGTTAGGCTTGATGGCTCCTTCGATCATCGATAGCGATGCAGTCCAGGGTGACACTTTTCTCCCTGGACAGATCTTTGTATTTGGCGGCTTCGCATTGTGGGCCAACTCGCTTGGCCATCTGGAGCAGATCGAGAGTTACGCCCCTGGCCACCAGGTCAGATTTGGAAGCTTAAACTACACGGCCAACATCCGCGGAGACTTGATATTCGACGGATTCGAGCCCCGGCCGAGTGCGCCGCACGGTCACGATGAGCATGATTTAGCTCTACCATCGGACAGTGTTCAGGAGACCGCACCGGCAACCGCTCCGACCCTCAAATCGGAGCCAATTGCGCCATCCATGGACGGGTGGATAGACCCTGCCACGGAGGTCGTATTCTCAGCGGCGATCGAGCCGAATATTGACCTTACCCTTCACGGGAGCCGTGACGCCGAACTACCGGATTCTTCCCCGGCCACGGACTCCGAACCGCCTGCGCCCGTGCCTGTCAAATCCGACTGGGCGCCGATCATGGAGTTCACCTCCGCGGATATCTTTTAGCACTCGCCTTTCGGTGACATACTGAACTCATTAAGGTCTCTCTCCCTATCAGGAGAGTCCTGGCCGAACTATGTTCGGCAGGATTGGGATGCGGATGACGAAGAAATTTGCTGCCCACCCACCACCCACTTAGTAGCCACTGTTGACGATTTGACCGACATGCTCGACTTCGACTCCGAAGACATCGACGGTATGGACGACGATGCAGGAGACGAACAGGAACCACTGCCCACAGAGCACTGGACGCCCACTTCATCATATGATGTATACATGGTGGACACACCCAAAGAAAATGACGACGAGGAACGGAAGGACGCAGCGAAGGGTTGTTCCCTCGAGAAGCAGTCAAAGCGGCGGTGTAAGCGCCGCTCCAAATCCCGCCTCGGCAGAAACAATGATCACATAGACCCAGCGATAGAGCAGGGTGAACCATCGCCCGACCACGGCAACACGCAGAATCAAACCGAACAACCCAACTCCGTCGAAGATAATAGTCCGGACGACATCACACCGGACAGTCGCCCAAAGCAACAGAATTCCCATTAAAGGCTTATTGCCACTGCGAGGAGTATGAAAAAGCAGAAGCAAAGGCTCGTGGCTGCACAAGACACACTCAGAATCTGATGGAGTGAAGTACTCAACACTTCAGCGAAGTATGGCGGTAATCGCCACACCAAGAGCTACCCGAAGCGAAAGTTGCTACCTGAATTCGATGAGGAGGCATTAGATCCCCCGCAATTGAAAAACAACACGGCCATCCGGTCGGATAGACGACCTCGTGGCCAACATAGAGCGGCAAACGACGCCGCAAATAAGCCAGTACGTGATCCACGTGAGGGCTCGCATCAAAAGGACGGCGCAACCAGATCCATATACGGGCCATGCAAGCGCGCTCCAGCATGCAATGCAACACAACAAACATCCGAACACCAGGGTACACCCAAATACAGGGGTGCCGCACACCCCCTATGTTTCACCGATGAGGTGCTGGACCATGAATTTCCAGAGGGATTCAAACCTGTAAACATAGAGGCGTACGACGGAACGATAGACCCTGGGGTCTGGATTGAGGACTACATCCTCCATATCCACATGGCTCGAGGATACGATCTCCACGCCATCAAGTACTTACCCCTCAAGCTCAAAGGGCCAGCTCGGCACTGGCTTAAAAGCCTCCCCAAAAACTTCATTGGAAGCTGGGAAGAGCTCGAAGACGCTTTTTAGGCAAATTTTCAAGGGACCTATGTCCGACCACCGGATGCAGAGGATTTAAGTCATATAACTCAACAGCCCGGAGAGTCAGCCCGAAAGCTTTGGAACAGGTTCCTCACTAAAAAGAACCAAATAGTCGACTGTCCGGACGCCGAAGCCTTAGCAGCTTTCAAGCACAGCATTCGAGACGAATGGCTTGCCAGACACCTCGGCCAAGAAAAGCCGAGAACAATGGCAGCGTTAACAAGCCTCATGACCCGCTTTTGCGCGGGCGAGGACAGCTGGTTAGCCCGATGCAGCACCAGCGGCCCAAGTACATCCGAAGTCAGGGACGGAAACGGGAAATCATGACGCAGCAAAAACAAGCGCCGGAATAAAGAAGACAGCCCGAAGAGCACGGCGGTAAACGCCCGATTCAAAAGCTCTCGGTCAGGTCAGCAAAAGCCGCCCCCAAAGGCAACAAAGACGAACTGTCCAACCTAAACAAGATTCTAGACCAAATATGCACGGCGGTAAACGCCGGATTCAAAAGCTCTCGGTCAGGTCAGCAAAAGCCGCCCCCAAAGGCAACAAAGACGAACTGTCCAGCCTAAACAAGATTCTGGACCAAATATGTCAGATCCATAGCACCCCGATAAACCTGCAAACCATACCCATAGAGAATGTTGGGTCTTCAAGCAGTCCGGCAAGCTCAACGTCGAACATGAGGGGCAGGATACACCAAGCGAAGACGAGGACGAGCCTCGCAAGCAAAGCACTGGGGAACAGAAGAAATTCCCACCAGAAGTCAAAACAGTAAACTTGTTACATGTGACAAAGGGGAGAAACAAAGCGGCACTCCTAGAGACACATGCCCCAGGGCCTATCACCGCAAAGTTCTGCCACTGGTCGTTCCAACCGATCACCTTTGACCATCGGGATTACTCGGCAAGTATCCGGCGTGCAGGATGGGCTGCCTTGGTATTAGACCCAATAATTGATGGATACCACTTCACACGAGTCCTGATGGACAGCGGCAGCAGTTTAAACCTGATATACCAAGACACAGTCCGCAACATGGGGATAGACCCAGCAAAAAGTAGCCATAGCAATACTACCTTTAAAGGAGTAACGCCAGGCCCAGAAGCCCATTCCATGGGCTCCCTGCTACTAGAGGTTATATTTGGCTTTCCCGATAACTTCCGCAGTGAAAAGTTAACCTTCCACATTGCTCCATTCCAAAGTGGCTATCAAGCACTACTCGGACGCGAAGCTTTCACTCGCTTTAACGCAATACCGCATTA
The DNA here is from genome assembly GCF_002162155.2 of Triticum dicoccoides. NCBI lineage: Eukaryota > Viridiplantae > Streptophyta > Magnoliopsida > Poales > Poaceae > Triticum > Triticum dicoccoides. The sequence goes on along the minus strand of NC_041382.1, from coordinate 138,546,149 downwards.
CGCTTCTCTCATGCTTAAGATGCCCGGTCCACGTGGCATCATTATAGTAAATGGAAATATTGAGCGCTCCTTGCGCGCGGAAGGCAGCCGCACACTAAACAGCCTCACCAACTAATGCATCTGTCACGTCGTTAAGACCACGGATGCGGTTAGACGAGTCCGGTGCAGCTATATGTACTTCATACAGGTTTGATGGATATACCCCTATTACAATAAAAGGGGCTCAACGCACGCAAACAAGTGGCAATTAGGCTCAACTTTACTCATCTTGAACTGTATATAGTTTATTTAGTATAACCTACCTTTTTGCACGACAACTTTTTAACTAAGTTCCTCTCTTTTACAGATGACCATCGTGCTACACCCGTCCAGGACACGGCACAATGGAGACACAAGCGCAGACGTGCAGCAGGGACCCGTTCCACGGATTCTTTTTAGATTAAGACCCTGCGTAAACCTTTTTTACTATCTCTTGTTGATATACATCCCTCGGATTCTCAGTACAATTGAGAAGGATGCTGCCGTATTGGCATGTGGCCACGTCAGAATATTGCACGTACCTGGACACCAGGGGCTTGTTACCAAGGGCACTGTTTAGGCCCGGTTTACATCATAATTAAAGACTGAATACCTTAGGGAGTGTTCGGCGTCGCGAGTTTGGCCTTATATGCATCAGCTCCGAATCATGTATTTGGTCAAATGTTGGGTTTGCCCGGCTTCTGTGTTTTGTTGCCTTATGTTCCGCTCTATCGGCTAAGGCAGCACAGGAGAACTACTGCGATTGTGCCCTAGTTCATCCGGACGAGCACCTTAGTAGAGAAAGCCGAAAACTGACTGTCATGATATAGCGTGAGACTGGTCAGCCACTCGATGACCTAGCAGAATCTTCAGGATTCCTCCGCCTTAACGAAGGGCCGTTTCCCGGCCAGGCATGTACGCGCCCCGAATCCGGATGAGCGCGGAGCCACCAGGGGCTATGTAGTAGCCCCACTGTCAAACTCCTCTGGCTAAGTGAAAGTGTTAAAGCATTATAGTCTGGTTGCCTAGTTCGCTACGCTATCACCTCCTTAATGGACCAAGACGTTGGATCAAGTGTGAACATGCGTCTACTGTGAACACCCCCGCATTATATGCGTGGGGGCTGAAGCCGACGACTGCCATCTTTCAGGTTATATACATATATACATAAACGGCCGCACAAGAGGCATCATAGTACTTTCGGGCAAAAGTATAAATACAGCCTTGATAAATTCAATAAAACATTGTTTTTACAATGGGAATACATGTCACTCAAACATAATATTCTTCGAGCACTGAGCCTCTATCGAACGAGCGCCTTCAAGAACTTCTTCAAAGTAGTGCTCGGCAGCCACTCGGCCTATAGCTGAACCCTATGCTGCAACAGTGGTGGCATTCATCTCCGCCCAGTATGTTTTGACACGGGCAAGGGCCGAGCACCTTCTATGCACGCTGATCTCTTTACAGCATCGATGTGTGGCATAGCGCCAAGGAATTGTTGCACTAAGCTAAAGTAGCTATTCGGCCTTGGCCCTCCTGGCCACAAATGATCCACAACGGACCTCATGGCCAGTCCGGATAATCTATGGAGCTCGGCCCAACCGGTCAATCGCTCATTTAGCAACAGTGAACGGACTGGAGCGTGAAACTGTGACTAGAACAGCTTCTCCACTTCAGGACCTTCTTAATCCTTGAAGTACTCGGTCGCATCCGTAGCGCTTGCAGCCAAATCCATGTACCCGTCCGCAGTACTCCATAGCCGGTCCGGAGGAGCATACTTCGGATCTCCGAACTTAGTATGCAACAAGAAGGGCTTCCCAGACACGATATCGGCAGCTTGATTCAGCTCCTCCTTCGTCGCTCTAATTTTGGAGCGGGCTTCCTTGGTAGCCACCCGGGCCTTCTCCAGGTCCGTTGCCTTCGCCCGGTTCTCCTCTTCAAGAAGCCGGTAACGGTCAGGAGCATCTTTTAACTCCATGGCCATCTTGGCAATTTTTTCTTTGCTCCCGCAATGTGCGGCCTGTTCGGCCCTTAACTCTTCGGCCGCCTTTAAAGCGACCGCATTGCTACTCCTTGCTTGCTCCTTGGCTCGGGCAAGCTCCGCCCGAAGGGTCTCCACGGCGGCAGCTCCATCTGCAGTCACAACATATTAAAGATACTAGCATCATGCTGCTCTTATTATGTGACGATCACCAGGAAAAATCACTCACCCTGTGCCTCGTCAAGCCGCTTGTTGACAAGCACGATGTCGGCATCTGCCGCATCTAGCTATCGCTTTAGTTTGGCAAACCCATCAGTCCGGCTAGCCACCGGAGCTTCAACCACCTGCACATACAGGCGGTCTGGTTATTACCTAGGACTATGATCCTCTGTTTGCCGCCGTTCTTGACGACAACCAGAGTCTCTATGGGCATACCTAATGTATGCGGTACAATTAAAGGTATACATTATTTTACGTAACTCAAAGCCTTTCAGCAGACTCATAAAAGCTTTGTCCAAACCGCTTTCGGCGGATGAAATCCTTTCAATTACCGTACCCATTAGTGTACGATGCGCTTCCAAGACGACAACTTTCCCCAGAAGATCCTTCAGCACGTCCGACCACACACAGTACGGACCCTTGCTGTCGCTCTCCTCAGGAGCCGGATACTGGGGATGCCGGACAGCCAAAGGGTTATCCTCTGGCGATATTGGATCCGGAGATACCCTTCGCGACGACACTTCAAGGTCGCCCGCTTCTTGAGCTGGGGAGTCCGGGGGAGGCGTTTCACTCTCCATCATCTCCGGAAGAAGATCCCCCGAAGATGAACTCTGTCGAGAAGGGCTGCGATCCGGGCTACAATTTACAAGCATCGGTTATTGTCTTCGGAAGTAAGGTAGTATATCTTCACTATGAAGTACTTTTTGATTACTTACAGCTCGGTAGAGGGCTGATCCCCGCACGGACACTGTGCGGCAAGAATACCCTCCGAGGCAGGACCCTCTGGCGGAGATTTCTTCTCCCGTTTGGAAACCTTAGTTTCCAGATCTTCAGAGGTAGTCCTCTTCCTTCCCCGGGGAGAGAGAATGTCAGATTCTTCCCCTTGGTTATCCTCCCTTGCGGGGGCGCTCATTTCCTCGATTGGAATAGGTAGTGATGGAGGCCCGCTTTCGCCCTCTTTATTCCCCCCTTCATCTTCCTTTGAGGGCACTAGACAAGGTGCTGTCTCAAGCATCTTTTCCAACACCGGATTGTCCAAGCCTTCAGGAAGGGGGGCCGAACACCGGATCATCTTCGCCTTTGATATCCAGTCCTGGTCAAAGAGCGATTCTTCATAATGATGTCAGGATAAATAAAAGGACAGTGTGTTCGGCCATGGGATTACTTACTTGGGCAGCGGTGCGGTTGCTGCTCAGGCCTACGTCCTCGGTAGTATCCGGACACTCTATTTGGGGTCCGAAGAATGATTTGTACATCTCCTCGTGCGTCATGCCGAGGAAATTCTGAATAGTGGTCCTTCCAGGTTGAATTCCCACATGCGGAGGGGCCGGCGTTTGCAAGGCTGGACTCGACAAACCAGCATAACTTGCATTACCATAACCAGACTGAAATCTCCCTCGAAGTGATCTCGGATACGGCTCTGTAGTATTGGCACGTCCTTGGCTGGACCCCAGCTCAGCCCCTGCTGATCCATGACATTAGTTGTGGTGGAGGGCCTAAGCGAAAGGTGGGGGCAGCTACCCACTTGGCACTTCGGGGAGCTGTGACGTAGAACCACTCCCGTTGCCACAATCCGGACACCTCTGGAAAGGAACCCTTTGGCCATGGAGTGTCAGCAATTTTGCTTATTAGAGCACCTCCGCACGCCACGTATTGCCCCTCGACCATCTTCGGCTTCACATCGAAGGTCTTGAGCTATAGGCCGGAGTGAGGGGTAATGCGGAGGAAGGCCTCACAAACGACAATAAATGACGAGATGTGAAGAAGGGAATCCGGGGCCAGATCGTGAAAATCCAGCCCGTAATAGAACATAAGACCCCAGACAAAGGGATCCAGAGCAAGGCCTAGTCCTCAGAGGAAGTGGGAGATGAACACAACGCTCTCGTTGGGTTCGGGAGTAGGGATGACCTGCCCTCCGGCGGGCATCCTATGTGAAATTTCGGTGGTCAGATATCTGGCCTCCCTCAACTTCTTGATGTCCTCCTCCGTGACGGACGAAGACATCCACCGGCCTTGAAGGCTGGATCCGTACATGATTGAAGGTCCGAAGCACCTGACCTGGGCTTTGGGTGTTAGAACTTGAGGCGGGGGAAGGATTCAATTGAGCACGGGAGGGAAAAAAGTAAAAGCCTTGTCCCTTTATAAAGAGGGCGAATATCAAGCATCCTCCTCGTGGCCGTTTGGGACTTGCCTAAGATCTAGGAGTCCTAGGCACGGTTGGGTTACCCACGTCCGTATTAATGAGAATCCCTTAATAAAGGGAACACGATCTCTGCTTTGACAAGACGTGTCAAGAAACCGCCTAGCGTTATGTGCGGGGCTGGTTAAAGAAAAACGGTTCAAATAATTACCGGGCCATGGCATGATGTCATGCAGCCAAAACGTGTCAGCGGATTAGATTTGTGGAAATATTATTCTCTCTACGGTGGTATGTGGAACTTATTTTGCAGGGTGGGACACTATCCTTGTATTCAAACTCTTCCGCGGTGGATTCGGAGGAGGAACCCGCCTTACAATGTCGAAGACAACACTGCGCGCCGGACTCATCGTCATTGAAGCCTGGTTCAGGGGCTACTGAGGGAGTCCTGGATTAGGGGGTCTCCAGACAGCCAGACTATATCCTTTGGCCGGACTGTTGGACTATGAAGATACGAGATTGAAGACTTCGTCCCGTGTCCGGATGGAACTCTACTTGGCGTGAAGGCAAGCTAGGCAATACGATATGCATACCTCCTCCTTTGTAACCGACCTTGTGTAACCCTAGCCCCCTCCGGTGTCTATATAAACCGGAGGGTTTTAGTCCGTAGGACAACATACAATCATACCATAGGCTAGCTTCTAGGGTTTAGCCTCTCCGATCTCGTGGTAGATCAACTCTTGTACTACTCATATTATCAAGAATAATCAAGCAGGACGTAGGGTTTTACCGCCATCAAGAGGGACCGAACCTGTGTAAAACACCGTGTCCCCTGCCTCCTGTTACCATCCGCCTTAGACGCACAGTTCGGGACCCCCTACCTGAGATCCGCCGGTTTTGACACCGACAATGATCATGCTAAGCAATATGACAATGATGAATGTGTCATGATAAACGGAATGGTGGAAAGTTGCATGGCAATATATCTCGGAATGGCTATGGAAATGCCATAATAGGTAGGTATGGTGGCTGTTTTGAGGAAGATATAAGGAGGTTTATGTGTGAAAGAGCGTATCATATCACGGGGTTTGGATGCACCGGCGAAGTTTGCACCAACTCTCAATGTGAGAAAGGGCTATGCACGGTACCGAAGAGGCTAGCAATGATGGAAGGGTGAGAGTGCGTATAATCCATGGACTCAACATTAGTCATAAAGAACTCATATACTTATTGCAAAAATCTACAAGTCATCAAAAACCAAGCACTACGCGCATGCTCCTAGGGGGATAGATTGGTAGGAAAAGACCATCGCTCGTCCCCGACCGCCACTCATAAGGAAGACAATCAAATAACACCTCATGTTTCAAATTTGTTACATAATGTTTACCATACATGCATGCTACAGGACTTGCAAACTTCAACACAAGCATTTCTCAAATTCACAACTACTCAACTAGCACGACTTTGATATTATTACCTCCATATCTCAAAACAATCATCAAGCATCAAACTTCTCTTAGTATTCAAAACACTCATAAGAAATTTTTTACTAATCTTGAATACCTAGCATATTAGGATTACTTAAGAAAATTACCATGATATTTAAGACTCTCAAAATAATCTAAGTGAAGCATGAGAGATCAATAGTTTCTATAAAACAAATCCACCACCGTGCTCTAAAAGATATAAGTGAAGTACTAGAGCAAAACTATATAACTCAAAAAGATATAAGCAAAGCACATAGAGTATTCTAACAAATTCCAAATCATGTATGGCTCTCTCAAAAGGTGTGTACAGCAAGGATGATTGTGGTAAACTAAAAAGCAAAGACTCAAATCATACAAGACGCTCCAAGCAAAACACATATCATGTGGTGAATAAAAATATAGCTCCAAGTAAAGTTATCGATAGAAGTAGACGAAAAGAGGGGATGCCTTCCAGGGCATCCCCAAGCTTTGGCTTTTAGGTGTCCTTAGATTATCTTGGGGGTGCCATGGGCATCCCCAAGCTTAGGCTCTTGCCACTCCTTGTTCCATATTCCATCAAATCTTTACCCAAAACTTGAAAACTTCACAACACAAAACTGAAAGTAGAAAATCTCGTGAGCTCCGTTAGCGAAAGAAAACAAAATACCACTTCAAGGTACTATAATGAACTCATCTTTATTTATATTGGTATTAAACCTACTGTATTACAACTTCTCTATGGTTTATAAACTATTTTACTAGCCATAGATTCACCAAAATAAGCAAACAACACACGAAAAACAGAATCTGTCAAAAACAGAACAGTCTGTAGTAATCTGTAGCTAGCGCAAGATCTGGAACCCCAAAAATTCTAAAATAAATTTCTGGATGTGCGGAATTTATCTATTAGTCATCTGAAAAAATAATTAACTAAATATCACTTTTCAAATAAAAATGGCAGCAGTTCTCGTGAGCGCTAAAGTTTCTGTTTTTTACAGCAAGATATCAAGACTTTCCCCAAGTCTTCCCAGCAGTTCTACTTGGCACAAACACTAATTAAACACAAAAAACACAACCTAAACAGAGGCTAGATAAATTATTTATTACTAAACAGGAGCAAAAAGCAAGGAATAAAAATAAAATTGGGTTGCCTCCCAACAAGCGCTATCGTTTAACGCCCCTAGCTAGGCATAAAAAGCAAGTATAGATCTAGGTATTGCCATCTTTGGTAGGCAATCCATAAGTGGCTCTCATAATAGATTCATAAGGTAATTTAATTTTCTGTCTAGGAAAGTGTTCTATGCCTTTCCTTAACGGAAATTGGAATCTAATATTTCCTTCCTTCATATCAATAATTACACTAATCGTTCTAAGGAAAGGTCTACCAAGAATAATAGGACATGAAGGATTGCAATCTATGTCAAGAACAATAAAATCTACAGGTACATAATTCCTATTTTCAACAATAAGAACATCATTAATTCTTCCCATAGGTTTCTTAATAGTGGAATCCGCAAGGTGCAAGTTTAGAGAGCAATCATCAAAATCACGGAAACCTAACAAATCACACAAAGTCTTTGGAATCGTGGAAACACTAGCACCCAAATCACACAAAGCATAGAACTCATGATCTTTAATCTTAATTTTAATAGTTGGTTCCCACTCATCATAAAGTTTTCTAAGGATAGAAACTTCCAACTCAAGTTTTTCTTCATAAGATTGCATCAAGGCATCAACAATATGTTTAGTGAACGCTTTATTTTGACTATAAGCGTGAGGAGAATTTAGCACGGATTGCAACAAGGAAATACAATCAATCAAAGAGCAATTTTCATAATTAAATTCCTTGAAATCCAAAATAGTGGGTTTAGCAACATCTAGGGTTTTAATTTCTTCGATCCCACTTTCTTCAATTTTAGCATCAAGATCTAAAAACTCTGAATTCTTGGAACGCCTTCTAGGTAAAGGTGGATCATATTCAGTCCCATCATTATTAAGATTCATATTTCAAAACAAAGATTTAATAGGGGACACATCAATAACTTTTAGATCTTCATCTTTATTTTCATAGGAACTAGAAGAACACGCTCTTATAAAGGCATCTTTCTTAGCACGCATCCTAGCGGTTCTTTCTTTGCACTCATCAATGGAAATTATCATGGCTTTGAGAGACTCATTGATATCATGCTTAGGTGGAATAGATCTAAGTTTCAAAGAATCAACATCAAGAGAAATTCTATCAACATTCCTAGCCAACTCATCAATCTTAAGCAATTTTTCTTCAATCAAAGCATTGAAATTCTTTTGCGAAGTAATAAATTCTTTAATATTAGATTCAAAACCAGAGGGCATCTTATTATAATTTCCATAAGAATTGTTATAGTAATTACCATAATTATTAGAGGGATTACTAGGATAAGGCCTAGGATTAAAATTTCCTCTATACGTGTTGTTACCAAAATTGTTCCTACCAACAAAATTCACATCCATAGATTCATTATTATTCTCAATTAAAGTAGACAAGGGCATATCATTAGGATCAGAAGAAACACTTTTACTAGAAAATAATTTCATAAGTTCATCCATCTTTCCACTCAAAACATTAATTTCTTCTATCGCATGCACCTTTTTATTAGTAGATCTTCAGTATGCCACTGAGAATAATTAACCATAATATTATATAGGAGTTTAGTAGATTCTACTAAAGTGATTTCCATAAAGTGCCTCCCACGGCCGGATCTAAAAGATTTCTAGAAGCAAAATTCAATCCGGCATAAAAAAATTGTATAATCATCCACAAATTCAAACCATGAGTAGGGCAATTATGTATCATTAATTTCATCCTCTCCCAAGCTTGTGCGACATGTTCATAGTTAAGTTGCTTAAAATTCATAATATCGTTTCTAAGGGAGATGATCTTAGCGGGAGGAAAATACTTAGAGATAAAAGCATCTTCGCACTTATTACATGAATCAATACTATTTTTAGGCAAAGACGAAAACCAAGCTTTAGCACGATCTCTAAGTGAAAAAGGAAATAGCTTCAATTTAACAATATCGTTATCCACATTTTTATTCTTTTGCATATCACACAAATCAATGAAGCTATTTAGATGGGTAGCGGCATCTTCACTAGGAAGGCCGGAAAACGGATCTTTCATGACAAGATTCAGCAAGGCAGCATTAATTTCACAAGATTCAGCATCGGTAAGAGGAGCAATCAGAGTGCTAATAAAATCATTATTGTTGGTATTGGTAAAGTCACACAATTTAGTGTTATCTTGATCCATCGTGACAAGCAAGCAATCCAACACACAAGCAAACAAAAAGCAAGCGGGCGAAAAGAGGCAAATAGAGAAAGAGGGGGAGGATAGAGAGAGAGAGAGGGTGAATAAAACGGCAAGGGTGAAGTGGGGGAGAGGAAAACGAGAGGCAAATGGCAAATAATGTAATGCGGGAGATAAGGATTGTGATGGGTACTTGGTATATTGACTTTTGCGTAGACTCCCCGGCAACGGCGCCAGAAATGGCTCGTTGTCGGGAGTCAAATCTTGACTTGCGTGAACCTCCCCGGCAATGGCACCAGAAATCCTTCTTGCTACCTCTTGAGCACTGCGTTGGTTTTCCCTTGAAGAGGAAAGGGTGATGCAGCAAAGTAGCGCAAGTATTTCCCTCCGTTTTTGAGAACCAAGGTATCAATCCAGTAGTAGGCTACGCACAAGTCCCTCGCACCTGCACAAAACAAATAAATCCTAGCAACCAACGCGATAAGGGGTTGGCAATCCCTACACGGCCACTTACGAGAGTGAGATCTGATAGATATGATAAGATAATATTTTTGGTATTTTTATGATAAATATGCAAAGTAAAATAAAAGCAAAGTAAAAAAGCAAAGGAAATTACTAAGTATTGGAAGATTAATATGATGAAGATAGACCTGGGGGCCATAGGTTTCACTAGTGGCTTCTCTCAAGAGCATAGGTATTTTACGGTGGGTGAATGAATTACTGTTGAGCAATTGACAGAATTGAGCATAGTTATGATAATATCTAGGTATGATCATGTATATAGGCATCATGTCCGAGACAAGTAGACCGACTCCTGCCTGCATCTACTACTATTACTCCACTCATCGACCGCTATCCAGCATGCATCTAGAGTATTAAGTTCAAGAAAACAGAGTAACGCCTTAAGCAAGATGACATGATGTAGAGGGATAAACTCAAGCAATATGATGAAAACCCCATCTTGTTATCCTCGATGGCAACAATACAATACGTGCCTTGCTGCCCCTACTGTCACTGGGAAAGGACACCGCAAGATTGAACCCAAAGCTAAGCACTTCTCCCATTGCAAGAAAGATCAATCTAGTAGGCCAAACCAAACTGATAATTCGAAGAGACTTGCAAAGATAACCAATCATACATAAAATAATTTAGAGAAGATTCAAATATTGTTCATAGATAGACTTGATCATAAACCAACAATTCATCGGTCTCAACAAACACACCGCAAAAGAAGATTACATCGAATAGATCTCCACAAGAGAGGGGGAGAACATTGTATTGAGATCCAAAAAGAGAGAAGAAGCCATCTAGCTAATAACTATGACCCGTAGGTCTGAGGTAAACTACTCACACTTCATCGGAGGGGCTATGGTGATGATGTAGAAGCCCTCCGTGATGGATACCCCCTCCGGCGGAGCTCCGAAACAGGCCCCAAGATGGGATCTCATGGATACAGAAAGTTGCGGCGGTGGAATTAGGGTTTTGGCTCCGTATCTGATCGTTTGGGGTACGTAGGTATATATAGGAGGAAGGAGTATGTCGTTGGAGCAACAGGGGGCCCATGAGGGTGGAGGGCGCGCCTGGGGGGTAGGCGCGCCCCCCTACCTCGTGGCCCCCTCCTTTGTTTCTTGATGTAGGGTCCAAGTCTCCTGGATCATGTTCGGTGAGAAAATCACGTTCCCGAAGGTTTCATTCCATTTGGACTCCGTTTGATATTCCTTTTCTTCGAAACCCTAAAATAGGCAAAAAAACAGCAATTCTGGGTTGGGCCTCCGGTTAATAGGTTAGTCCTAAAAACAATATAAAAGTAGATAATAAAGCCCAATAATGTCCAAAACAGTAGATAATATAGCATGGAGCAATCAAAAATTATAGATACGTTGGAAACGTCATGGGGGTATTTTTCACGACGAAAAAGGGTTCTACGTGACACAAGTGAAACTCACAAAATAGATAAAAATTTGTAGTGTACTTCGTCACCCACCCCCTTCGTCTAGCACTATCTCATCGCCAGCGTCGTTGTCATCTTCCCGAGCCACTTCATCTACTCCGACAACCGCAGTCAACGTCGGCACCTTCTATCCCACATCGACTAGCGCCGCAACCGTCATCATGTTCTTCTCTGCTAGCTCCCTAAACATGGCGTACAGCTCATGCTGGTCCCCGTCTATGCATGCCCGATGCAGAAAACACCGACGCATGCCTTCGTCCATGACGTGTCCCGGGGCCTAGCATGCCTAGTGTGATGCCTGTCAACATCAACTTCATACATCTACTCATGTCAGTGCCGGTAGCACCGACTCATGCCTTCGTCCACGACGTGTCCCCGGGCTTGGCAAACCAGGCGCGATGCCTCGTCGACACCTTCTTCTTCCCGACACACCACTTCCGAGTCCCCATGACCGACTCGGTGCCTCCTTGCGCCCGTGGCTCCATCGCGACTACCTCGACACTAGCCACCCCGACTCAACATTGACCAGGACATCCTCTCACGGCTACCTTGACCAAGGCTACACCACCCTACCCTCTAGGCTACCTCGATAACGTCACAAAGGGCTACCACCTTGTTTGAGCAAACTTGTTGGTTTTCACTCCAGCCACGATTTCGGTGATGCATCGACAGTTACGACTGTGGGGGGATGTTCGTCGACTTACAACCTTGGGATTCTTCTCTAGTCTCATCGTCTGCATCACTACCGTTGTGACTGTGGGGGGATGTTGAGTATAGTGATTATTTAGGAAGTATAGGATAGCGTGGGATTTATTCTATTTTGTCTTGTACTTCAAGAAGGTCATGTACTCCTATATATATGCCCATGAGGCTCAAGCAATACATCATCAATCCCACCATTCTTCCCCTTTATTCCTCTACAAGTGGAGCTACTCTACTAAGACAATTCAGAAACATGGGAAGCGGAGGGCGGCTAGGACATCTCACTGAGTTGGGGCTCCCGAGCTCGAAACGCCAGCGGGGACACAAAATACATCTGCTCTGCCGCCAAAACCGAACCCGATCACGATGGCGAAACAAAATCCATTGGGGGCACTAAGCTCTGCCGCCAAATCCGAGCCCGACCACGATGGCGAAGACCGTATCTTCCCACGCGCAGATTCTCCTTCCTCCAGGAGGGGTGGAGCTCTCGGGTGTCAGACTCTCAGGGAGCGGGCACAGTCGCGGCGTGGCGTGCGCCTAGAGGCAGGGTAGTGAGGGGTGGGATTCGACCATAGTTTAAAAAAGCGTACCTATTTTTATTATATATTTTTTGTGCGGAGACCTATTTTTACATAATTCTATGGCTTAAAACGCATTAAATGAATTGATGAACCGGCGGTCCGACCAGTAAAAACCTAAACTGACGGCATCATCGGTTCGATCGCTGGTCCGGTTTTTAAAACTATGGATTCAATGATGATGGTGTGTAGTTTTCTCGGGCGTGCGAGGATATTTTAGCTGGAGTGACTTGCTATGATTTGGGACGATGGTGACGGCGCAGGCGTGGAGTACAGAGCTGGCAGTGCATGGCAGGTGTGACGTGACAACAAGGACGACACCGAGGGCTCGTGACTGACTGACTATGGCGGCTGCAGTTTTTTAGACGATCCACGATGAGGACTGCGTGTGCTTACTTCTGACTTTCTGAGTCTAGAAGGAAATCATTGGCATGATTTCAGGAACACGAATGCCTCATCGGATCGTGGGGGACGGGCAGCGATCCACACGGTGGTAGTCCACGGCAGAACATCGAAGCTAAGCCGTTAGATGACATAGCAGACCATCAAAGTAAGATAGACTCTTAAACTTTATTAGGTGGGAATGATCTGAGGGTATTTGAATTTTTCTTTTTGAAATTCTGAGGGTATTTGGTTGATGGTTTTATAAAGAACTCTACTCCCTCTGTCCTATAATAATATAGTATTAAAAACGCTTTTATATTATAGAACGGAGGGAGTAATTTGCAAGTAGCGGAGACTCCTAATATAGCAATGGTTCTTGAACGTTAATAGTAGTAAAACGTTACACGTTGGCCCGCGGATAACTAGAAAACATCCGCCACGTAACTGCTCGTTGGATGGACGTGAGGATGGCTATCCGATCTACTCGTCCACGTGCGTGACCTTCCTTACAATAAGAGCGGCGTTGCATAAACATTTATAACAATAGCCGTCTGATCTATCGTCCCAGCTAGTTGATGACCTTTACAACAACTACCTTGTTGCGCTTAGGGGGTTTGCAATAAGACCTTGTTGCAAAGGTCCATCGAGACAACAGGCCACGCGCCTAGGCGCCGCCGCTCGCCGGAGTTGCTGCTCCTCCTCCACCTCAGCCCCGTGAGCAGCTGCTAGCTCCACTCCAGCACAACGACGACCTCTCATGTCGGGCGCTCCTCCGGCGTTTTTTACAACTGGAGCTATGTTTTTGAAACATGACTCATGTTGCAAAGTCTGGCCGCCCACTCCCTAACTATGAAGTGCTCCTCTGATGCTTTCTGCAACTCGGACTATGTTTCTAAAACGAGACCCTTGTTGCAGAAAAAAAACTTCATCATCGAACTATTTTTAATCTTTGTGAAATAAGATGTCTATTGCAGAAACCTTTTGAAATAAGACCCATATTGCAGGAAAAAATAATCTTCACCACCAAATTAGTTTTTTCTCTTTTTGAAATTAGTCCCGTGTTGCATAAATCTACTGAAACAAGACTCTTATTACAGAAAAGAAAACTTTGTTACAGAAAAGAAAACTAGCTGCCGGACTGACTTGTGGCCAATGTGGGCGATCAATCAGGATGGATCCAACGGCTAAGCAAGCGAAGGATGCTTTGCTTGCATCCGCCAGCTGAAGGGTAATGTTTTCCTTTTCCAAAATTCAAACTATCGAATTCCATGTCAGTCACACGATGCTCCATCTTTTCGTGTGAGTTGATCTGATGGCCTGCTTGGTAAGCTACCAACAACGGGTTTTAAACCTTTAATCGGGCGGCTCACGTTTCCTGTAAGTTGTAAGCCACAGCAGCAGACGAGGAAACGGCTGGCTCAGAGGCGAGCAGCCATGCGGCACCGGTCTCTTCTCCATCGGGGTGCAGATAGAGCGGCGTCGGTGCAGCGCCACCCAACTCAACCAGTGGACAGCAACGACCCATCCACCGGAAGTCGTCGATCGGCTGCGTGACGGACTCGTCCCCATGGCGACCCGGGCTCTGCACTCGTCGAGGCTCACGAGCCCACCGCTCACGGTCCGGCATGCGGCGGCGAGGTGCAAGTGCTCCGCCGCGCCGCTCTTCGCGAAGCGACTGCCGCTCGTCGTCGCCTTCCCTCGCTCCGTCGCCTCCTGCTGCGCCGTGCAGGAGTCATCCGCCGGCGCCACCGCCGCCGCCGCAACCACGGGTACCCCCATTCGATCACTCAGCTTAATTCACTATGCCATCAGGAGTGGTGTACGCAGTGATGATCATCCGCGCTGTTCTTGTAGCACATGAAGCTTTAGACGCTTCGGATGCTGCATGCATCGGTGTATCTGAATTTTGCCTGTTCTGAACTTCTGATGCAGTTAGCGAGACGAAGGATGCAGACGGTGACAAGAAGGAAGCCGCCGCCGCGGAGGCGAAGCCGGCAGCCAAGCCAGCGGCGGCCAAGCCGAAGAAGGCCCCGCCGAAGCCACTGCCGGAGATGATGGAGGAGGAGATCATCCCTCCTCTGAAGACCGCGCTGGAGGCCGAGGAGGACGTGTCCCAAGTCGTGCTGACTTTCCAGAACAACACGGTGAGATCAGTTGTTCATACCAACAAGCGATTGCGCCAGTCACAGGCCCAACACACCTGTGATTTGGCATCGCTACTGCACTATCACCGTGCAAGCTATGAGTAACTAGCACTAGGCATGGCACTGGCTCATTGCATATTTGCATACCAGTACGTCCTCGTGGTGTGATTTTAGCAGTTTTGGCACTTGCTTCCTCACTCTCCAGCCATCACGCAATGCTAGCAATCTTCAATGTACTTTGGTGCCATTCTGATCGATCCTTTGGGTGTCGATGGTTTGCAGTTGGAAGGTTCCTTCGTGAAGGAAGACATACCCTACTACTTCTGGGCCTTCTTTCCGCAGGGAGACCTCACAGGTAGTACAAACTAACTTTGGAACCCTTCTGTCCAATGCCGTTTCTTCCCGTGCAATGCAATGCAATGCTGGTTTACTTGCTGAGAATACTGTTGACAAGACAATCCTTCTTGACCTAGTTTGCTACTCGTTTAAACTTCTGAAAATCTCGGCGCGAATTACTGTAATCAATCACTTCATGGCCCAAAAACTACATAACGAAATCATTTCTACTACAGTACATATCAACTAATCTGAATTCTCACTTCGATGGGCTAACAACCGCAGGACCGAAGGGCTTTGCGATGACGTCCTACTCCATGGAGGTGAGCACCATCGAGCCGTTCCTGATCGACGAGAAGAGGATCACTCCACAGTACGTGGTGTTCTGGGTGTACAAGAGGCTGGCCGGCCAGGGGGTCCTCCCTGTCTGGAGGGCAGAGGACCTGAGTCCTGCTCCTGCAGAGTAGTCAGTAGTAGCAACACATGAAAGATACACAACATACAGGGTGATCATACGGGCACAAGTTACTCTGTGTATAAGATGTCCATGCCTAATTGTGAATTGAGTAAAGATGCTGCAAAAGGTTCATCTGATTCTTTTTCTTCTGATGAAGTCCAACCTTGATGATAACTGTTGCCCTGAGATGGTCGCCTCAACAAACCATATATTGTGAGCAAAGAAATGGTTTGTTGTTGAAATTGAAAAAAAGAGGGCTAATTGTGCTTGGCTGGGCCTCCATGGGCCAGACCGCCCTGGTTTCTGCCGGAAGGTTCCTGACGATCATCAGCGGGTACAATCCAAAACCCATTATTTTTCCACGGCAAGGAAGCAGACAGTAGAGCATCGCCGTTTGTCATCCGAAAGCTGTATTGTACCTATCCCAAAGTCCTTCCAGTCGCACTCCATCCCATTCAGCATTTCGCCATTATCTGAAGCCACCACATGCATAGCCTGACTCGCCGCGTAGTGCTAGATATCTTAGTAATCGTCAGTGTAAAGATAAAAAAAAATGAAGTGAGGATCGTCGTATGCATGCATGAGCAATCTGAAGATGAACAACGAAAAGTAATTTGAATACGCCGATCCACCGAATCCAGTGATAAACCATCAAGTAAGAAAAGTTGATTTCTGCGCTCCAGGTGCAGATCACACATTTCCCTCACGTTGGTTTGAGTTGTTACCTAGATTTTGTCGAGAAGAAAGTAAGAAACCGTGCACCATGAATCCATGATGAACCTTCCTAGGTCGGCCTCGTAAAAATCCAGCGACATGTCACACACACCTGTAATGCACAGCTCTTATCCAAAACGGAACACGACAACTCTATCCGCATGGTTGATTAAATGTTGCATTTGGATGATACTCCTAGTTCAGATTGGTGCATAATATACCAATCATTATTTCTGATTAAAAGATCCATTACAAAAGTTTATATTTTTGTATAACCAATAGCACTATCTTTTTCTCGGTTCTCCTTTTTCTTCCTCCTGCACCACGCAGCAGCACTGACGAAGGTGGCAAACCTGGAGGAGTGAAGTACAGAAGGGAGAGGTGAACACACGCGCGCCCCACGGTTTACAGTTAGCCACCGCATCTCTGCCAATCGCCATGCTCGCCTACCTCCTCCACGCGCCCGCCGCCGCCGCGCCCAGCCCGCTCGCCCTCCGCGGGCCGCCGGCCGCCGCGTCCAAGACCCCCTTCCTCCCGCCCTCCATCGCCCGCCCGCACCGGCGCGCCGCCGCGGCGGGCGCCTTCTCCGCCGCCGCCGTGGGCCCCATCGCGGCCTCGCTGCTCGAGGGCCCCGTGCTGCTCTGGGCCGGCCGCCTCTGCGTCTACTACGCGCTCATCCACATCGGCCTCGCGGGATCCCCCCGCAGCCCCTTCCTCTCCCACGGTAATGACATCGCGCGCCCGCGCCGCGAATGATGCGATGATTCGCGCGGTTTGGTTCAGGAAGGGAAATGGGTTTCTGATCTCCGCGTGGTGTGTGCAGAGATTCGAGGCGAGGACGGCGCCGGGGAGAGCGACCTAGGGTTCTCCAAGTGGGCCGACAAGCTCCGTGGCGGCGCACCAGGTATCTGCGGTGTGGATTCAAATGTTCTGTCGATAATGATCTTTTGTGCACCGCTGCTCATGCTGTGTTTAGTGGAGTGGAATGTGAATGCTGTGACCTGCGAACTGTACAGTTTGGTATATCCTGGGTAGTGGGTCTGGGCTGGCTGGATTGTGGATAAGGAAGAATATATTCTTTCTAGAATCTGTTGAGTAAGCTTTCTGCTTGGTACCACGGAGCAAAGTACATGGGGGATAATCAGCCTTTTTCATCTTTGGATGAGGTTTGGTCAAACTGGGACTGATAAGGTGGAAGCATTTTGTGTGTGGGTGCTCCCAAGGAGGGTTTTGTCATGAGGAGTTTGTGGGGAAATTTTGTTTGAGATGTAGAAAAAGGCAACTGCCATGCCTCATGTTGTGGATTGCTACTATCATGGAACAGATACATCCTCATCTGCTGTTGGCATGAGAAATAATGAGAATATTGCACCTATTTGTGGATTGTTTGTAGTACTTAGATGGGTGGCCGTAAGGTGTATTTTGGTTGTCAAATTCAAGCTTTGACCAACAATTGATCCTAAAACTGATTTCATTGGATTCTTATTCAGAAGTATTTTCCTTATGATTGTGGTTTTGTAACTATTGGCAAAACATCGTTAAAGAAAATTTACAGCTATAACTTGAATTTTAACAGTCAAATATGCCTTATTTATCCGTACAGAGAGAGTACTGTGTAAGGAACCTCTCAAATTGGGAAGAGTTTTACATGGAGGATTTGTGAAATCTAGATACTTTTTACTTTCATCACTTTATGAATTTTCTAAGTATCTTTTGTGTGATGCGGAAGATACTGAACATCTTTTGTGTGATGCGGAAGATACTGAACATCACTTGCTTCTTTTCTAAGTATATTTTGTGATAGAGAACACATTTAGCTATTAAAAGATTGAAAAGTTGTGAAAATATTGCAGAACACGCGTAGTTCTAGTTCATTGCCCATATGGTTTCATACATGAAGCTGATGTATGCTCTTGTTATTCAGGCGACAAAGAAGGCCAGGATAAGTGGAAGCTAGTCAGTAAATGGAAACCCACAACCAAAGGCACACTGAAGAGGATGTACCGAGTTCCTTCAAAGGAAGAAGGTCGCCGAATTCTTAAAGAAATTGCTTTGGTTCTATCTGAAGATGACAATTTTGTGGATGCTTCCACTCACAAGGTGATTTCATTCTTCAGCCAGGGCAAATACATTCGTCTAGCTGCTTTGTATGCTTTGCATCTCACAAACTGAGATGTTAGGCATGTATCTTTTTATTCTTCTAAAATCAGTGCTCTTTTAACTGATTGCCTCAACTTGCACTCAGGGTTGTCAAATCAGGAGGGAAAGCGCGCATGGAGAGAGCGTATGTTGCTACAATGTAAGAGCCTTGTTTGATGAGCTCCCCGGCCCTCACCTAGTTCTGGAGATTACACCTTTTCCTGTTGGAACCCTCACTGAGAGTGACTACCGCAAGGCCGAGAGGCTTGAAATGGTGCTGAGGATGAGTGCCTCCCTTTAAACCAGAAGAGCCATTTTCCACTTCCACCTCATAACTCCTTTTTGCCCAGATTGTAAATTGTCTACCATTGGGTCTGTAAATTGATGTTGTGTCGCTAAAACCTCTCCTTTAAACCTGAGTTCTGCTCAGCATTTTGAGATATTTGAGGCCAGAACTCTTTTGTTTTTTGTACTCACCGGCCTTCCATATTGAGGGCAGAATTTCCATTTCCCAGTAACTAATATGCAAGCAATTTATTCCTAGATTTTACTCCTATTGCCAATGAAATATTTTTGTGGCAGAAGCTAGTGTGTGCTGATGAGCATTGAAATGTGAGATAGAAAGTACAATTAAGCTGTTCATCTTATTGCTCCTCATTGACTCATGTAACATAAACTAGGACCATATATAATTGATCACTTTCAGGTTTGTTTGAAAGTTCATGTTTCAGAGCCCAATGTGATTTGTGTTTGTGGCAAGTCACCAAATCAAATGCAAAATGTGATACTCTACAAAGTTGCAGGTACTGAAATCAGGCAAAGCAGGTTGCAAAGTTACCAAACTGCAACATCATTCGTCAAAGCTTGAGGCTCAACCATCTCTGAGTTAAGTACCAGATACATTCACAACAGGTAAGGAAGGATAGGCCTATGGTTGCCCAACTCCGATCTCTGGGATAGTCAGGATGCGCCTTATTTGAATAAGTACACACAAAAGAAATATGATGAAGATTTCAGTCTCCACATAGTGCCGTCAGCACACCAGTGCTTTCAACTAGATGAAACTCAAAAAGGACTCATAACAATGTCTTGGTCCAACTGATATTGCAACACATTTACGGAACATCTTCATAAGCCAAGGATGAATTGCCACCGGCAGCGCACCAGAGGATGCTTTGCTTTACCTCATCATGGAAGCCCGCTGGTGCATTCCGTTCGTTGCCAGCTTCCCGTTGCCATTCAGTGCACTGAAGCTAACTGTGGGACGGAAGCCAACCGAGGGGAAGCAGGTGCGCTCCTGATTAGCCAGCATGCTGATTGTTGAAAAGCTTGACACGTTGGCGGGAGCTGATGCCGAAGGTGCGAAGGCAGGGCTATCCTGAAGGAGTGTATTCTTGCCAAGGACCTTTGTACAGCTTGCACCACCTGAAGCCTGCTTCTGCTTCTGCTCCTCGAGTTGTTTTGTGTTGAGGAACCGCCCTCCTGTTCCACGAGCTCGCTTCATGGCATGGCGGTGCCGAGATTCATGAAGGTATGGCTGCATGTAAGGGGCGATGTTAGAAAAGGTACTCCCTCCGTTCCATAATTCTTGTCGTGGTTTTAGTTCAATGCTAGGTAAAACTTATAGTTCTAAGTAGATGGGTACAAGCCTTCAGGAACTAAAATGCTGAACAAATGAATGTTGCAATTTGCAACATGGTATGTACTTAAGACTAGGAATATGCCTCTGCCAGAGGTTTTTATCAAGGTTTAGTACAAAAATGTACTGCGGGGTCAGATTAGATTTAGTCCTCTGAATATTACCAAGGTAGCCTAATAAATCTGTAGCTGAAATCTATGCATTGGTGCAGCAGTCAGCAAATACCAGAGAAAACAGAAGCATCTCTTTACAAAAAAATAGTATAGGAACAAATACAAAATTCTTCAGTATTGTATTACCTTCCGGGCTTTCACCAGCTTATTTTGGGCCTCCAGTTTAGCACGTATCTGCCTCCTCCTAAGAATTGCATGGTATTGCTTTGCATTAACAAACATGGGCTCTTCTGCTGCAAGCTCAACAGGGAGCGGCACACGAGAGTTTGTTGCAGCATTTAATTGGGGATGAACCTGGGTAAATAATACACAAATCGTTGATGCAGGACCATTAGTCTTTCTTTTGATAAATATGACAAGGGAGGGACATTTTTTTAACAATCACATGAAACTATATGCCATAAATATGACCACTATCATGTGCATTGGCAGGATCAAAATATGATTTCAGTTAATCCTATCTATTTGTTTCCATTATTTCTGAAGCGATCAATAAAGCTCAAGTCCTTAATGCGAAAACAGTGAAAGATCTGTTTGTGTACTTCTTTATCCTTTTAAGAGGACGCTTTTAGTGTGTTCTGTTGCTTCTCAACAGTAATTGAACTCAGCAATAAGGAGGTAGAAAGATTATCTTCTCGATGAGGCCAAGCCATAGCAGAATGATAAGATCTCCAAAACTCAACAAATCGTAAACGAATTTAAAGAACTCATAAATGGACCACAGAGATATAAATGAGATATGTAATCACCTTGAACTGTAAAAGATCTTACAGGATTTGGAGAGTAAAAGGATAGAGTAAACTTACAATAGCGTGCAAGGCATATCCTGGAAAGATCCCAGCATAAGCATCAGCAGTATAAGGAATATATGCCTATAACAAAAAAATAGCTGGTCAACTGAAGGCAGGATATGAGATAGAGAACAATTCCCATGATGACATGAACTTACAAATGATTGGCTACAATCAAGCATTGGTGGGGGAGCAACAGTCTCTGGGTTCCCCAAAGATAAAAGCGGCTTTACCATGTGCTGATCGGGCTTCCCATGATCATTGTCATTGTCTGAAACAAAAAGGTTATTACTGTTAGCATGAAGATATAATCGGATCAATTCACCTCATTGTAAATGGGGCTTCGGAGATGTGAACATCATCGGAGAGAAGAGCCACTAATAAAGCAAAAGACCTGTCAGAAGTTATAGTTTAAGAGATAATCTTCTCTTCATCTTTTGAGAAAATGCAAATAATGAGTTTAGGCATTGGTAAGAAGCATAGTAATAGGGGTGGCCGATAATTAAAATACAGGCACACATAATGCATACCTAAACTCAGAAACGAAACGAAAAGAAAAGAATTGTTACTCCCTCTGCCTCAAAATATAAGACGTTTTTTGACACTGTTAGTACATCATAAGAGCTGAAACTGCAGAGATATGCAGATTACTAGTGTGACAGTGTGGTTAAAGATAAAGCATTACCAGATTGTGATGAGGGTCTTGAGGTGTGTTGCTCATTTAGACCACTGTCACTCGTTGCAGATGCTTCTTGTTGTGACCGGCCAGACTTGGCTGATGAGGAGTCCCGGTCGTAGTTCTTATGGACTAATTTATTCGTATGAACACCATTCCCTGACAAGAAATCCTACGCGCGCAGAAGCCAGCTGATAAGTTTGTTATTTGTGGCGTAAACCCCCCCCAAAAAAACACAGGTTTGACTATAAATAGTAACTACTTACATAGTTGGAAATAGGATGGCCAGGATGATCCTCCATTTTACACATAAGTGTTAGCGTTATATTACGGTATCACTTAGCTCCAAGCAACATTTTTCTGCAGGGATTTCTAATTAGCTTAGTTGAAATGGCGCCTTATATTGCCAACATTAAATTAAACATGGTAAAAGGACAGTTGCAGCAGCGACCCCCTATCACTTTGTTTATATCATTAAGGAAGAATTTGATTTATACACAATCACTTGCAGTTCATTAGGCAATCACTATTATAGCACACCAGACAAACAGATATATTTATGAACACAGGAAATAGATAATTGGCAATATCGGAGTCACGAATGTGATAAACACTCCAGAAAAAGAAATATTCCAACAAATAAGCGGCATCCTACCACAAGTATTCATGCATACAATCAAGAGCTGCCTGAACCAAGGGAGCAATCAGGAATGTCCAGCATATGTAGAAATGGGACATATCTAGCCTAATTAGCATCATCCGAGAACCAATATAAAAAGATAGACACAACACACCAGTGCCCTTTACTTCCAAATTTAGGTATAACACATATGAAAAACAATCACTTACAGTCGTCCATTTCCAATGGAATCATCCAACATTAGAATAGACGGCATACCTAGCTTATACTACAAAGAGT
Source organism: Triticum dicoccoides (assembly GCF_002162155.2). Classification (NCBI taxonomy): domain Eukaryota; kingdom Viridiplantae; phylum Streptophyta; class Magnoliopsida; order Poales; family Poaceae; genus Triticum; species Triticum dicoccoides. The sequence continues at coordinate 138,523,439 of NC_041382.1, read as the reverse complement.
AGTTCCTCTTGCAGTCAAGGAAGGCGTGTTACCTCCCATTCGGGTTCTTTCAGATTTCTGCTGAATAGTCCTACTTTCAAGAAACGTCAGTTTTCTTCCCTAAGCACTAGCTCTACTTCAGCATTAGATTTGCACCTACTGCATGCAGAACACCAACAGGAATCCTAGACTACTTTTAGTGGAGGATGCTAGGCCTGAAGTTCCAACCCCAGAATTCCCTTAAGTGTCTGCATTTTTCTTGAAATTTACCTAATCAAACACAACAAAGGCCTACTCAGACACTGTCCATATGAACTAGCATCTATTTTCCTGTCACTGTCAATCAGCAGAAATCGTCACAATTCACACAGAATTTAGCTTCACGCCAACAAATCCTGCAAAAGGGGAGTCCAATTTCCATCCACTCCACTTTCCTAAAACACCTACACGAGAGCCTGGACTTCCTATGAAACGCCAATACAGTGGCCAGAGTAAGCAGACCAACGCTGCCCCCACAAACAAGCGTACTGTCAGAAACCAAAATTATGCAACGCCAACCAAGAATCCTACAAAAGAGCCCCAAATTTCGGAGAGGCAGGCCACGAGACCAACCCAACGGGGGAAAAATCACGAGGGGTATGAATCGAACCAAACCAGCTGCGGAGTGATAGTACGGCATGCCAGAATCAAGAACCAAGAACCAAGAAGGCACTCCAGGAAATGGAAATAGATGAGAACGATTTTGGCAGGGCGGTGCATGCAAGAACACGATTGGGGATTTCTCGGATGGGGGCGGGAGAGCAGTCAGGCAGTCACCTCCCCCGTATTCTCCCTTCGAGATCCTCCTGCTGTGCCTTGTCCGGTGGAATCCTTCTTAGACCGAGAAAGATTATGGGCGGAGAAGGCGAGAAGCGGAGGCGGAAGCACGAAGGATCAAGAAGAGGAGGGGACTGTCACTCTCCTCTAGCTGCCAAATATGCGACCTACCGTTTCTTTTTCTTTTTCTTTCTTTTCTTTCTGGGAATAAATGGCCTTCTGTCCACTAGTGTCACGTCACCAACCTTAAATAATTTTCTTAACACAGTATACACATATACACTCATCTCTATAAATGCACTCACGCATCCTAACCTATGATCATTTTGAGATTGACAAAATCGACACGCACCTAGTCGACGAGAACGTCTCCTCAAATATTGTTGGGTACACCAAGATTCACATAATCACTAGGTTGACACATCCTTTATGTAGCACGTCTATGTGGTTTTATGGGTATTTTCAAGCTAAAAGAGTTCTAATTATTATCATTACTAAATATGCAAACAAAAGATCCTGAATTCGAATAACACGCTAACCATTACAATATCTCCAGGGATGTGCTAGGCCCCGGTCGACCGAAGCAAAGGTTCGACAGTCGCCTGCTAGACACACAGTCTGACCTATCTCAGTCGTCTATCTCTCTCCTTCGGTCCTTCTTACTCACACCTCTCGTCTTTCCCCCTGACAAAAGATTTTGTCGTCCTGACCGCCTAGCAACACGCCACATGCATCTCGTCTAGCAACAGGCCCGTTCCCTCGATCTCCTTCCATCGCCAGCAAGCCAAGCACCCTCATGTAGCAGCAGGGACGCCCCTCCCTCTCCTTCCCTGACCGTGGTGACCATGATAGATGCAAAACGCCGACGACGGGTCACGACTCCACCGCTCAGTCGTGAACTGGTTCCAGCACAACAAAACGATGGTGTGCTACTCCTGTATGAGTTGTTGGATTCCTCGAAGAGGAAAGGAGATGTAGCATAGCAGCAAAAAGTATTTTCCTCGGTTAAGAAACCAATGTTTATCGAACCAGTAGGAGGCACCACACTAACATCTTTAGCAGCACCTGCACACAAACAAAACAATTGCTTGCACCCAACAAAGACAAGGGGGTTGTCACTTCTCTTGTTCTTTCTAGCCACGAGATTAAAAGCAGATAGTGATGTTGGGAAACGCAGTAATTTCAAAAAAATTCCTACGCACACGCAAGATCATGGTGATGCATAGCAACGAGAGAGGAGAGTGTTGTCTACGTACCCTCTTAGACCGTAAGCGGAAGCGTTATGACAACGCGGTTGATGTAGTCGTACGTCTTCACAATTGACTGATCCTAGTACCGAAAGTACGACACCTCCGCGATCTGCACACGTTCAGCTCGGTGACGTCCCATAAACTCGCGATCCAGCAGAGTGTCGAGGGAGAGCTTCGTCAGCACGACGGCCTGATGACGGTGATGATGATGCTACCGGAACAGGGCTTCGCCTAAGCACCGCTACGATATGACCGAGGTGGATTATGGTGGATGGGGGCACCGCACACGGCTGGAAACAATCAACTTGTGTGTTCTAGGGTGCCCCCTGCCCCCGTATATAAAGGAGCAAGGGGGAGGCCGGCCAGCCTTGGGGCGTGCCAAGGAGGGGGAGGAGTCCTCCTCCTAGTAGGAGTAGGACTCCCCCTTTCCTAGTCCAACTAGGAGGAGGGAGCGGAACGAAGGAGAGGGAGAGACGGAGGGAAAGAGGGGGCGCCCCCTCCTTGTCCAATTCGGACTCCCAAGGGGGGGCAGCCCTATGGCCCCTCCTCTCTGTCTCAGAAGGCCCATGTTGGCCCATTAGTTCCCCCGGGGGTTCCGATAACCCCCCGGCACTCCGATAATTATCCGGTGACCCTCGAAACTCATCCGGTGTCAGAATATAGTCATCCAATATATCAATCTTTATGTCTCAACCATTTTGAGACTCCTCGTCATGTCCGTGATCACATCCAGGACTCTAAACTCCCTTCGGTACATCAAAGCACATACACTCATAATACCGATCGTCACCGAACGTTAAGCGTGCGGACCCTACGGGTTCGAGAACTATGTAGACATGACCGAGACACGTCTCCGGTCAATAACCAATAGCGGAACATGGATGTTCATATTGGCTCCCACATATTCTGCGAAGATCTTTATTGGTCAAACCGCATAACGATATACGTTGTTCCCTTTATCATCGGTATGTTACTTGCCCGAGATTCGATCGTCGGTATCTCAATACCTAGTTCAATCTTGTTACCGACAAGTCTCTTTACTCGTTTCGTAATGCATCATCCCTCAACTAACTCATTAGTCACATTGCTTGCAAGGCTTATAGTGATGTGCATTACCGAGAGGGCCCAGAGATACCTCTCCGGTACTCGGAGTGACAAATCCTAATCTCGATCTATGCCAACTCAACAAACGCCATCGGAGACACCTGTAGAGCATCTTTATAGTCACCCAGTTACATTGTGACATTTGATAGCACACTAAGTGTTCCTCCGGTATTCGGGAGTTGCATGATCTCATAGTCATAGGAACATGTATAAGTTATGGAGAAAGTAGTAGCAACAAACTAAACGATCATCGTGCCAAGCTAACGGATGGGTCAAGTCAATCACATCATTATCTAATGATGTGATCCCGTTAATCAAATGACAACTCATGTCTATGGTTAGGAAACATAACCATCATTGATTCAACGAGCTAGTCAAGTAGAGGCATACTAGTGACACTCTGTTTGTCTATGTATTCACACATGTACTAAGTTTCCGGTTAATACAATTCTAGCATGAATAATAAACATTTATCATGATATAAGGAAATATAAATAACAACTTTATTATTGCCTCTAGGGCATATTTCCTTCAGTATCCCACTTGCACTAGAGTCAATAATCTAGATTACATTGTAATGATTCTAACACCCATGGAGTCTTGGTGCTGATCATGTTTTGCTCGTGAGAGAGGCTTAGTCAACGGGTCTGCAACATTCAGATCCGTATGCATCTTGCAAATCTCTATGTCTCCCTCCTTGACTTGATCGCAGATGGAATTGAAGCGTCTCTTGATGTGCTTGGTTCTCTTGTGAAATCTGGATTCCTTTGCCAAGGCAATTGCACCAGTATTGTCACAAAAGATTTTCATTGGACCCTATGCACTAGGTATGACACCTAGATCGGATATGAACTCCTTCATTTGATGCTTTCGAAGCAGCTATGTACTTCGCTTCACATGTAGATCCCGCCATGACGCTCTTCTTGGAACTGCACCAACTGACAGCTCCACAATTTAATAAAAACATGTATCCGGTTTGTGACTTAGAGTCATCCGGATCAGTGTCAAAGCTTGCATCGAGGTAATCGTTTACGACGAGCTCTTTGTCACCTCCATATACGATAAACATATCCTTAGTCCTTTTTAGGTATTTCAGGATGTTCTTGACCGCTGTCCAGTGATCCACTCCTGGATTACTTTGGTACCTCCCTGCTAAACTGATAGCAAGGCACACATCAGGTCTGGTCCACAGCATTGCATACATGATAGAGCCTATGGCTGAAGCATAGGGAACAACTTTCATTTTCTCTCTATCTTCTGCAGTGGTCGGGCATTGAGTCTGACTCAACTTCACACCTTGTAACACATGCAAGAACCCTTTCTTTGCTTGATCCATTTTGAACTTCTTCAAAACTTCATCAAGGTATGTGCTTTGTGAAAGTCCAATTAAGCGTCTTGATCTATCTCTATAGATCTTGATGCCCAACATATAAGCAGCTTCACTGAGGTCTTTCATTGAAAAAATCTTATTCAAGTATCCTTTTATGCTATTCAGAAATTCAGTATCATTTCCGATCAACAATATGTCATCTACATATAATATCAAAAATGCTACAGAGCTCCCACTCACTTTCTTGTAAATACAGGCTTCTCCAAAAGTATGTATAAAACCATATGCTTTGATCACACTATCAAAGCGTATATTCCAACTCCGAGAGGCTTGCACCAGTCCATAGATGGATCGCTGGAGCTTGCACACTTTGTTAGCACCTTTTGGATCGACAAAACCTTTTGGTTGCATCATATACAACTCTTATTTAAGATATCCATTAAGGAATGCAGTTTTAACATCCATTTGCCAAATTTCATAATCATAAAATGCGGTAATTGCTAACATGATTCGGACGGACTTAAGCATCGCTACTGGTGAGAAGGTCTCATCATAGTCAACTCCTTGAACTTGTCGAAAACCTTTTGCAACAAGTCGAGCTTTGTAGACAGTAATATTACCGTCAGCGTCAGTCTTCTTCTTGAAGATCCATTTATTATCTATGGTTTGCCGATCATCGGGCAAGTCAACCAAAGTCCACACTTTGTTCTCATACATGGATCCCATCTCAGATTTCATGGCCTCAAGCCATTTTGCGGAATCTGGGCTCATCATCGCTTCCTCATACTTCGTAGGTTCGTCATGGTCAAGTAACATGACTTCCAGAACAGGATTACTGTACTACTCTGGTGCGGGTCTTACTCTGGTTGACCTACGAGGTTCGGTAGTAACTTGATCAGAAGTTTCATAATCATCATCATTAGCTTCCTCACTTACTAGTGTAGGAATCACTAGAACTGATTTCAGTGATGAACTACTTTCCAATAAGGGAGAAGGTACAATTACCTCATCAAGTTCTACTTTCCTCCTACTCATTTCTTTCGAGAGAAACTCCTTCTCTAGAAAGGATCCATTTTTAGCAACAAATATCTTGCCTTCGGATCTGTGATAGAAGATGTACCCAACAGTCTCCTTTGGGTATCCTATGAAGACACATTTCTCCGATTTGGGTTCGAGCTTATCAGGTTGAAGCTTTTTCACATAAGCATCACAGCCCCAAACTTTAAGAAACGACAACTTGGGTTTCTTGCCAAACCAAAGTTCATAAGGTGTCGTCTTAACAGATTTAGATCGTTCCCTATTTAATGTGAATGCAGCCATCTCTAAAGCATAACCCCAAAACGATAGCGGTAAATCAGTGAGAGACATCATATATCGCACCATATCTAATAAAGTGCGGTTACGATGTTCGGACACACCATTACGTTGTGGTGTTCCAGGTGGCGTGAGTTGTGAAGCTATTCCGCATTGTTTCAAATGAAGTCCAAACTCATAACTCAAATATTCACCTCCACGATCAGATTGCAGAAACTTGATTTTCTTGTTACGATGATTTTCCACTTCACTCTGAAATTCTTTGAACTTTTCAAATGTTTCAGACTTATGTTTCATTAAGTAGATATACCCATATCTGCTCAAATCATCTGTGAAGGTGAGAAAATAACGATATTCGCCGCAAGCTTCAATGTTCATTCGACCACATACATCAGTATGTATGATTCCCAATAACTCTGTTGCTCTCTCCATTGTTCCGGAGAACGTAGTTTTAGTCATCTTGCCCATGAGGCATGGTTCGCAAGTACCAAGTGATTCATAATCAAGTGATTCCAGAAGTCCATCAGAATGGAGTTTCTTCATGCGCTTTACACCAATATGACCTAAACGGCAATGCCACAAATAAGTTACACTATCATTATCAACTCTGCATCTTTTGGCTTCAATACTATGAACATGTGTATCACTACTATCAAGATTTAGTAAAAATAGACCACTCATCAAGGGTGCATGGCCATAAAAGATATTACTCATATAAATAGAACAACCATTATTCTCTGATTTATATGAATAACCGTCTCACATCAAACAAGATCTAGATATAATGTTCATGCTCAACGCTGGCACCAAATAACAACTATTTAGGTCTAAAACTAATCCCGAAGGTAGATGTATAGGTAGCGTGCCGACGGCGATCACATTGACTTTGGAACCATTTCCCATGCGCATCGTCACCTCGTCCTTAGCCAATCTTCGCTTAATCCGTAGCCCCTGTTTTGAGTTGCAAATGTTAGCAACTAAACCAGTATCAAATACCCAGGCACTACTACGAGCATTAGTAAGGTACACATCAATAACATGTATATCAAATATACCTTTCACTTTGCCATCCTTCTTCTCCGCCAAATACTTGGGGCAATTCCGCTTCCAGTGACCAGTCCCTTTGCAGTAGAAGCACTCAGTCTTAGGTTTAGGTCCAGACTTGGGTTTCTTCACTTGAGCAACAACTGGCTTGTTGTTCTTCTTGAAGTTCCCCTTCTTCCTTTACCCTTTTTCTTGAAACTGGTGGTCTTGTTGACCATCAACACTTGATGCTCCTTCTTGATTTCTACCTCTGCAGCCTTTAGCATTGCGAAGAGCTCAGGAATCGTCTTATCCATCCCTTGCATATTATAGTTCATCATGAAGCTCTTGTAGCTTGGTGGCAGTGATTGATGAACTCTGTCAATGACACTATAATCAGGAAGATTAACTCCCAGCCGAGTCAAGTGGTTATGGTACCCAGACATTCTGAGTATGTGTTCACTTACAGAACTATTCTCCTCTATTTTGCAGCTATAGAACTTATTGGAGACTTCATATCTCTCAATCCAGGCATTTGCTTGAAATATTAACTTCAACTCCTGGAACATCTCATATGCTCCATGACGTTCAAAACATCGTTGAAGTCCCGGTTCTAAGCCGTAAAGCATGGCACACTGAACTATCGAGTAGTCATTAGCTTTGCTCTGCCAGGTGTTCACAACATCTGGCGTTGCTCCTGTAGCGGATTTGTCACCTAACGGTGCTTCCAGGATGTAATTCTTCTGTGCAGCAATGAGGATAATCCTCAAGTTATGGACCCAATCCGTGTAATCTTTCAACTTTGCTTTCTCTAGGAACGCATTAAAATTCAACGGAACAACAACACGAGCCATCTATCTACAACAACATAGACATGCAAAATACTATCAGGTACTAAGTTCATGATAAATTGAAGTTCAATTAATCAAATTACTTAAGAACTCCCACTTAGATAGATACCTCTCTAATCATCTAAGTGATCAAGTGATCCATATCAACTAAACCATGTCCGATCATCACGTGAGATGGAGTAGTTTTCAATGGTGAACATCACTATGTTGATCATATCTACTATATGATTCACGCTCGACCTTTCAGTCTCAGTGTTCCGAGGCCATATCTGCATATGCTAGGCTCGTCAAGTTTAACCTTAGTATTCTGCGTGTGCAAAACTGGCTTGCACCCGTTGTATGTGAACGTAGAGCTTATCACACCCGATCATCACGTGGTGTCTCGGCACGACGAACTGTAGCAACGGTGCATACTCAGGGAGAACACTTATACCTTGAAATTTAGTGAGGGATCATCGTATAATGCTACCGCTGAACTAAGCAAACTAAGATGCATAAAAGGATAAACATCACATGCAATCAATATAAGTGATATGATATGGCCATCATCATTTTGTTCCTTTGATCTCCATCTCCAAAGCACCGTCATGATCACCATCATCACCGGCATAACACCTTGATCTCCATCGAAGCATCGTTGTCGTCTCGCCAACTATTGCTTCTATGACTATCGCTACCGCTTAGTGATAAAGTAAAGCAATTACATGGCGGTCGCATTTCATACAATAAAGCGACAACCATATGGCTCCTGCCAGTTGCCGATAACTCCGTTACAAAACATGATCATCTCATACAATAAAATTTAGCATCATGTCTTGACCATATCACACCACAACATGCCCTGCAAAAACAAGTTAGACGTCCTCTACTTTGTTGTTGCAAGTTTTACGTGGCTGCTACGGGCTGAGCAAGAACCGTTCTTACCTACGCATCAGAAACCACAACGCGGTATAGTGATTGCTTTTTGATGTTCAGAAATAACCCTGTTCATTGAATCCGATTCAAGTAAAGTTGGAGAAACTGACACCCACCGGCCACCTATGTGCGAAGCACGTTGGTAGAACTAGTCTCGCGTAAGCATACGCGTAATGTCGGTCTGCGCCGCTTCATCCAACAATACCGCTGAATCAAGAATCAACTAGTGACGACAAGAAATATGTATATACCCACACCCACAACTCCTTTGTGTTCTACTCATGCATATAACATCTACGCATAGACCTGGCTCTGATACCACTGTTGGGAAACGTAGTAATTTCAAAAAAATTCCTACACACACGCAAGATCATGGTGATGCATAGCAACGAGAGGGGAGAATGTTGTCTACGTACCCTCGTAGACCATAAGCGGAAGCATTATGACAACGCGGTTGATGTAGTTGTACGTCTTCACGATTGACCGATCCTAGTATCGAAAGTACGACACCTCCGCGATCTGCACACGTTCAGCTCAGTGACGTCCCACAAACTCATGATCCAGCAGAGTGTCGAGGGAGAGCTTCTTCAGCACGACGGCCTGATGACGGTGATGATGATGCTACCGGAACAGGGCTTCGCCTAAGCACCACTACGATATGACCGAGGTGGATTATGGTGGAGGGGGGCACTGCACACGGCTGGAAACAATCAACTTGTGTGTTCTAGGGTGCCCCTGCCCCGTATATAAAGTAACAAGGGGGAGACCGGCCGACCTTGGGGCGTGCCAAGGAGGGGGAGGAGTCCTCCTAGTAGGAGTAAGACTCCCCGTTTCCTAGTCCAACAAGAGGAGGGAGCGGAAGGAAGGAGAGGGAGAGAGGGAGGGAAAGAGGGGGCGCCCCCCTCCTTGTCCAATTCGGACTCCCAAGGGAGGGGTGCACGGCCATCCCTATGGCCCCTCCTCTCTCTCTCACAAGGCCCATGTTGGCCCATTAGTTCCCCCGGGGGTTCCGATAACCCCCCGGCACTCCGATAATATCCGGTGACCCCCGAAACCCATCCGGTGTCCGAATATAGTCATCCAATATATCAATCTTTATGTCTCGACCATTTCGAGACTCCTCGCCATGTTCGTGATCACATCCAGGACTTCAAACTACCTTCGGTACATCAAAACACATGAACTCATAATACCGATCGTCACCGAACGTTAAGCGTGCGGACCCTACGTGTTCGAGAACTATGTAGACATGACCGAGACACGTTCCAGTCAATAACCAATAGCGAAACCTAGATGTTCATATTGGCTCCCACATATTCTACGAAGATCTTTATCGATCAAACCGCATAACAATATATGTTGTTCCCTTTGTCATCGGTATGTTACTTGCCCGAGATTCGATCGTCGGTATCTCAATACCTAGTTCAATCTTGTTACCAGCAAGTCTCTTTACTTGTTCCGTAATGCACCGTCCCGCAACTAACTCATTAGTCACATTGCTTGCAAGGCTTATAGTGATGTGCATTACCGAGAGGGCCCAGAGATACCTCTTCGGTACTCAGAGTGACAAATCCTAATCTCGATCTATGCCAACTCAACAAACACCATCGGAGACACCTGTAGAGCATCTTTATAGTCACCCAGTTACATTCTGACATTTTATAGCACACTAAGTGTTCCTCTGGTATTCGGGAGTTGCATGATCTCATAGTCATAGGAACATGTATAAGTTATGGAGAAAGCAATAGCAACAAACTAAACGATCATCGTGCTAAGCTAACAGATGGGTCAAGTCAATCACATCATTCTCTAATGATGTGATCCCGTTAATCAAATGACAACTCATGTCTATGGTTAAGAAACATAACCATGATTGATTCAATGAGCTAGTCAAGTAGAGACATACTAGTGACACTCTGTTTGTCTATGTATTCACACATGTACTAAGTTTCCGGTTAATACAATTCTAGCATGAATAATAAACAATTATCATGATATAAGGGAATATAAATAACAACTTTATTATTGCCTCTAGGGCATATTTCCTTCAAGTGATATGCAAAGTAACAAAAAGTAAAAGAGCAAATAGAGAGCAATGGTAGAAGCTTTTGTATGATGGAAAATAGACCCGGTGAACATAGGTTAACTAGTGGCATATCTCTCGAAAGCATAACAATGGTATGGTAGACAAACTATTGTTGGCAATTGACAGAACTCAGCATAGTTATAACTGTGATCATTCAAGGCATAATCTCACATAGGCATTACGTTTGTGAGAAGTAGATCGTTAATCCAGCTGCATCTATTACTATTACTCCACTCCAAGACTGCTATCCATCATGCATCTCGAAGTATTAAGTTCATTATAAATGGAGTAACGCAATAAGAATGATGACATAATGTGACAAAATAAGTCAATCAATATGACCAAACCCCATCATTTTATCCTTAGTGGCAGTAACACAATACGTGCTTTCGCCCCTCCCGTCACATGGTAAGATCACCGCAAGATTAAACCCACTACCATGCACCACTCTCTTTGAAGATCTACTCATCTAATTGGCCAAAGAAGACTCGTAGATCGAAAAGCATACATAGCTATAAAATTACATAAGAGAAAATTTCAAGAGAATCAAAATATATCAATGAATAATCTGATCATAAATCCACCACACCGCAAAAGATTACATAGGATTGATCTTAGAGAAGATCATTGTGTTGAAGATCAAGAGAGAGAGAGAGAGAGAACCATCTAGCTACTACTATGGACCCGTAGGTTCTAAGGGAACTACTCATACATCATCATGGAGGTAGCAAGGTTGATGAAGACGGCCTCCCCAATGGCTCCCCCCTCCGGTAGAGTACCGGAATAGGGATCCAGATGGTATCGCTTCGTAACAGAGGCTTGCGCTACAAAAAAAATACACTTCCGTGATGATACGTGTTTGTCATAGTAGGTCGCATTTTCTGTCATGCATGTACATCCATGACGATTTTATGACAGAATCAAGGTAACAGAATCAAGATAGTCATACCTGTGCTGTCGTAGAAGTATTCCATGACATTACCAAAATTATCATCATGGAAGTGTCCACTTCCATGACGATAAATCGTGTGTCACAGAAGTGCTTTCGTCAAGGGTAACCGACACGTGGCATCCACCATAACAGAACGCCGTTAAGCTATTGGGTCGGGTTTTGGATCCAATAACCCATTAACAGCCCCGACCAATGGGGATTTTCCACGTGTAAAATCATCATTGGCTGGAGGAGACACGTGTCAGGTCCGCGTTGGCACAGGTGTCACTCATCCAATGGATGAGACGCGCCTATGATATGTTGACACGTGGACCGGCCCACCAAGTTTAAATGGGCCGGCCCAACTGAAGGCCCACAAGATTTTGTGGACCATAATGGGACGACCCAGCTAAAGGCCCACGAGATTTTGTGGATCATAATGGGCTGGCCCAGCTAAAGGCCCACAAGATTTTGCGGGCCATAATGGGCCGGCCCAGGTAAAGGCCCACAAGATTTTTGTGTGCCATAATGGGCTGGCCCAGGTAAAGGCCCACAAGATTCTTGCGGATCATAATGGGCCGGCCCAGCTAAAGGCCCACGAGGTTTCGCCGACATTAATGGGCCAGCCCAGCTGTAGGCCCACAAGATTTTGAGGACCCTTGTAGGCCGGCCCATTAATTGGTTGCCATGTTTTGGGCCAAATGTCGGCCCATATTTGATCCGGTCCATTAATGGCCTGCCACGCTCCGGGCCTAATAGTGGCCCATATGAGATCCGGCCCGTTAAAAGCCTACCATGTTCTGGGCCAAATTACGGCCCAGATCAGGTCCGGCCCTTTAAGAGGCTTTGGGCTCAATTATGGCCCATATCAGATTCGGCCCGTCAACTGGACACTATGCTTTTGGGCCCACTTGCTAAAGGCCCACTTAGTAATTCGGCCTAATATTAGTTTTGGCCTATTAAGGGCCCATTTAACATTTCGGCCCTATATTAATTTCGGCCTGTTAAAAGCCCGTCATATAGTTGGGCCTAACTATGGCCCGGTTTGCATCCGGCCTGCTCGCAGCCGATATCTGATTGGGCCAAACAAGGACCAAGACAATTTTGGCCTGTTAAAAGCCCGTGATTTGATTCGCACGATCATGGGCCGGGGTTCATTTCGGTCTGCTGCTGGCCTATGAGCTGTTCGGCACGTTTCAGGCCCAACCTACATCGTGATTGCATGACGGCCCGATTATGTACCGTAATTTTACGGTTGGCCGGTTTACTGCGAAGACAGGATATATATACAGTAAAATAACTGCAGCATCATGAATAAGAAGAAACCTAGACTATACAATAAAGAAATTACGGCATATTACATCCACTGGGCATCAAAGTTCGCCACTATGATAATAAAGCACAAGCAGACAGTAGATTACATACATTGGGCATCAAAGATCGCCACCAGTGCAAATAAACACGCCGACAAAATAATATACAAAACCGACAACACTTCAATAGAGTTCAAGAAAGGTTAGCCCTCCTGGGGAGCTGCAGCGCAAGCAACTGAGCAAGATGATGAGACCGCGCTTGTTCAACACTTATATCTTCCTCACTCTGAAAGATAAACAAGCAGACAGATGACAGGTTTTGCACATAAAAGTATCAGTGCTGACAATTCATCACATTTCTTACTGACGAATAAAGTGACATAGTTTAAAATTGCATTAACACAATATGGTATTGTTCAGGTCAAGACATGGCAGGAAATGACATTGTGAAGGAGTTGGCAGCTTCACGACACCACTGGATTACAGATCAAGAACTCATAAGTATCAATGGTTAGTGTGCTGTCAATTTATACCATTTCAGATTGGAAAATAAAGAGATGGTTTAAATAATAGTAGAATGATATGACATTGTTCATAGTTAAGACATTGCAGAATATGACATTGTGCTATAGTGGGTAGGTTCACCACACCACTGGATTACGGATGAAGAACAGAAGCATACATGAAGTGCAAAAGAAGATCACTTGCTTTGTATAGTTTAATTTACATGGTATGAAGAAGGAACTTGGTTGTACAACTGAAAAATTAAATTGAGAAAGGACAAACTTTTGTTTATGAACTACATAATAAACTTTAAACAAGCAATTTGATGCAAACACCAAAAAAAAACAGCTGTTGCTGTCATGCCTAACCAAATATATACAACAAAGTTTGAAGGCTTGAGATGGACAAACTTACATTATTGGTGAAGACAGGCTCTATAAAGGCCTTGTCCATGCTGATGGGGGGGGGCAATTCAAGAAGTTTACGACATAATCTTCTTCAAAAGCATTGCCTTTATTCTACATTTTGTTAAGAGTAAATATAGATGTGATAATATACGAAAAAATGGAGAATATTTAAGATAAGATGAAGAGTGATGCTACATAACCAAGTAGCTATAAATGTAAGTGCAGCGGTACAGGCAAAAGGTACAGCCAAGAGCAATGCACAGCTAAACTTCTTCAGTACCAACCTTATGGTAAGAGTAAATATAGATCTGATGTGTAGAAAATGGAGGGCAAAGGAAAATAAGCTGCATAGTGATGGTACATGAACAACTACCTGTCATTATAAGTACACTGATAAAGGACAACATGTACTTACAAGAACAATGCAGAGCTAAAAAAACATTGGCATTGGATATATTCTACACTAATGTAACCATTCATACAGATCAGATAATTTGGAGCGAACAATTCATAAGCAAGCTATCATGCATACTGTTGTCACATAATGAACCAGGTATGTATGCAAGTACAGTGATACAGGATAACAGGTACTAACAAGAGCAAAGCAGCGGGTAGCATATTTGCGATATCCTGTCGTTCTTGTCAAACCGGAATTCTTCTTCGAGCAGATTTCCTACAAAAAAGATCCGTAAGGCACATGCGGAAAAGTAGAAGTTCAAATTGTATTGTGATTTCATAGACAATACCTCATCCTCAGAACGAGACCAGTGCATAACAAGGTTTTTCCATTCAATGTCTTCTAAATTTAGCATAGGAGACTTCACCAGAAATTCGTTTATAGACTTGCCATCAAAGTGTGATTTCCTCAGGTAACACCGATACTGCTGCAATGCTTCCTTGAAAAGCACAAGCAAGCTTTGCTCATCATGACTATCCTGATTGACCCTCGCCTAGTTACAACAATGTAATGTAAATCATTGATGTGTTCAATCAGCAGAAAACAGGAAAATAATAACCATGAATAATAGCACTTACACATAAGTTGGATAGGAAGATGTGAAAATGGTGTTTGTCTTCACAATAATCTTCCCATGATGGGAATATATGCACGTAGTCCCTAACAACATTGAAAGAATTGTCTTTTAAACTGGGAATAAATGGAATGGGGTTCCAATCTGCAGGAATTGGTCGTCTCTGCAGTTGGGATAGGTCTTCGGCCGGTGGACTTGCTGTACTTTTTGCTGGAGTGGGATTTTTCTGTGGTATAGCTGGTGCTATGGCAAATGAAATCGGTATACCTTTTGCTGGAGTGCATGTCCTGTGTGGTGGGGCTAGTGGTGTGGCCAGTGAAGTATGGGTACAGTCTGCTGGAGTCGGTCCAATGTTTTGTGTCACTGGTTGTACAGCCAATATAAGTGGGGTGCTGTCTGATTTCTCCGGCACCACCATGTTTTTCAAGGACTTTGCTGGTGCTCCTTCAGGTTCGGCAATCACCCTCTTCCTTTTTGATGTCTGATGCACAAGAACATCATTTGAGTGAAAAAACATGGTATGATGACAGATGGAATATGTATTGATAATGGATGGGCATGGCATCTTGACATATATGATGAGTAAACTAAGCAGATGGCGGTGCAACAAAGTAGAAGAAATGCAAGACAACATATGCAAGATACCCACAATCAATAAAACATTGCCAAATTTGAACAAGCACCTTGATGGGTGAACAGGACAGGCCATATGCCTTTGACTCCTCGAGGTTAGAATAGTCATTAGGATCATATTCTAAACAAGAATCAACAGGTGGGGAGCGTATGAGTTTCATTGCATCCAGAATGGCACTCAATGCCTTGGTGCCAATTTTGTAAGTCATTGCAGTGTTTAGCTTCGGGAGTGGACTGCTGCTAGTGCGACACAAAGCAGCTACACAGATCATAGTGTAGATATAACGGGAAAACCTTAAGCATCAGAGTAAAATCAGCAAAGTGGAACTTGCTGGAATATATGTGCTAGTATTGCCGGTATGACTAGAAAGGCTTCGGATACCATCTCTCTTCAAGTGAAGGTGCGGTACTGTTAATACCAGTGTAACTCTCAAAGGCGACACAACTCCCCGCATTTCCTTGCTATTCTTATAGGATTCAAGTGGGCAGGCCACTACAAATCCTATTCCTATGTTTACAAGATCCTACGAATCAAAGAGGCTCAAAGTGTCCATCACAACCGACCGTATAGACCTCTACACTTCAAATGTCCCTGCTCATATTCAGTACAAGGAACATACTATACTACTATCATACTCCCTCCGTTCCAAAATATAAGTCTTGGTAGAGATTTCCACTATGGATCACATACAGATGTATCCAGATACATTTTAGAGTGTAGATTCACTCATTTTGCTCCATATGTAGTCCATGGTGGAATCTATACAAAGACTTGTATTTAGGAATGGAGAGAGTACATATTAAAGAAGAACAGAAGAGGAACATGGTAAAGAAGAGCAAGCGGATTTTGGATAATAAAATGTTGGTTGCGCAGTGCCCACACATGATGAACCAGAGCACATTAAGAATGAAACTCCCAGTTGTCTCTCGACCATTTCAGGCGGTTGGATGAAGATCCTACGTCTCCTAACCCTTCTTCTTCCTCGTCTCTGATTCTTCCCATACAGAACACCGCACGGGCCGCTGGCAGGACCACCGGCCCCCACCGCCTGTGTTCCTCCGCCACCCCCACCCCCACCCGCGTCGAGTTTTCTTCGTTCCACGAGGCCCCACAACCACCCGAGCCCCTTCGATCGCACCGGCGAACTCTGGCGAGCTCTGAAAAATCGACCGACCCAATTTTGAAATTTAGTCTACTATGATTTAACTAGTGTGGAATATAAAAGGGGAAAACCATAAGCATTGGGAGTATAGTGTTGAGTGTGCCATGGCGGATCTGAAGGTGCAAACCAGACAAAGGCAACTTCGCAACCAAGACAATAAATCAGAGTAAAGCAGTGGCGATCTATTTTCTTGCTGTGATAAATAAGTTGAGCAGATACGAAAGAGTACCGCCTCTGGTGCGGCGTCGTGTATGCATCTGCTGAGAATTTGACGGTGTTGCGGTAGCGATGGCTGTCGGTGGCGTGGAAGCAGATCTAGGAGGGTAGACAGTGGCGGCGGGGCGTGGTGGACGAGACGGTGGTAGGAGCAGCGCCGACAAGGTGGACGACGGCGGGGATGAAGTGAGAGGACGGGATGCAAGGATCCCGGTCCGAAGCCGTGGATGAGAGAGGTCGATCTCTTGTAATGGGCGGCGGCGTCGGGGTATCAGCTCCGGCATGGTGGAGGAGGACGGCGGTGGATGGGGTGTCGGACGGTGGTGGGCAGAGGAGGGTGGGGTGGAGAGGGTGTTTTGGCGCCCACGGAGTATGAATGGGGAAAAGGGAGGTAGAGAGGAAGGGGGGAACCATGTATTCAGGGCACACTTGTCTCAAATGCAAGGAAATTTACAAACTTAGCCCCCATTTCAAATTTCTACTACATCATAGCAACATTAGTCGGTTGGGGATAGGATGGTAATCTCGCATACACCGAATATTTGCCGACGAGAGTTTGTTTTTGGCGCCCACCGTGTATGAATATGAATCGGGGAGGGAGTCGATTTTGGCCGAGGACACACTGTGTTTTGGTGCCCACCGTGTATGAATCCGGGTGAGAGGCGGTTACGTCACGTTTGGGTGAAATTACAAACCTACCCCTATCGAAACCTATAGAAATCCAGCAGATAGGCTTTGCGTGGCAGGGATAGGCAGTAGTGATTTCCATCTCGCAGATTTTGGTTTCGGGCAGTTACTGCGACTTTCCCCGCTTCGTTCAAATTTTGCAGAGTGCATGTTTACTGTGCCAACTCAATTCTAATCCCGTTTGTATTCTATTTTTTTTGGGCGGGATCCATTTTCAATTGGAATTACATTCTATATACATCATTTTTTATATATACTTTCAAAAGCACAACAAAGAATTCTACTCCTTTATATGTATAATATGATTTACAAATACAACGATCTCGAAATCTTAAGGTTGAATTCAAAAAAATTTAACCAAATTATATTTTACTAAAATGTATGGATCAATAATATCTACATATTAAATAACATAGATGTGCGTGAATTCATATGAGTATGCATGTTTGATAGATCAATTTTGGTTCGGGTATGGATTACATGTATCATCATCTCGAATTCAAATATTTGAATCCTTTTTTGTTCACTCCTTTCACGCCCATCTCTCTCGCATGCATGCTCCTTCAGGTAGCTGTCACTCTCTTTTCTCCAGCTCACCCGCATGCTCACTTCATGTTTCTCCTATCCTCACAAACATGGTCTCTCGACGTCTCCCTTGATAAGTGTCACACTCTCCCTATCATTATACATTACACGGTTTTCATTATCTCTCACGTCTCTACTGTTCTCTGGTATCACTCGGTACCTAAGCTTTCTTTTTCACCGCCACACACACAGTCTCCACTTGTCTTTCACTTTGTCTTTCTCTCTATGGGATTCTCTCACACACCCTATATGTCTCTACATATGACTCATACCACTAAAATTACTCTCTCTCTCTCTCTCTCTCTCTCTCTCTCTCCTGTAGACACAACATTTGTTGCGGTCTCCTTTTCGTCTCCATCCTAGACTGACATTATTCATTTGTTTACCGACCAGACAACCCAGACTACCGTCTCCTCTCTCTCTCTCTCGCACACACACACAACTCCTGCTTCCACTCCCCTTCCCGACCACCGTCTCTCTCTCTCTCTCTCACAAAACTCTTGCTTTCGCACCCCGACTCGTATTTATCTCACAAACATTTATCGACTAGCTAGCCTCTAGATAGGCTTATACACCCGCACACTTGTGCTTCCACCATCGCATACATGTCTCTCTCCCGCGCCTTGTATCTATGTAGATTTTTCTTCCCTTCTTGAGACACGCCCTCTCGATCGTGCACACACACACACTATCGCCTCATTTTAAGCTGATACCTATCACACACACACTCCTTGTGTCTTTGTCACACATGCACTCCGTCCTCCTCCACTCTCCCTCTCTCTCACACACATGGGCTTTTTGCAACAACTAGCAAGATGCCCATGCATTGCACGGAACATCAAGATGCATTTGTATGAGTAGTTTATCTTGTGGGGGAAAAGGATGAATGAAGGAAGGCCTTATTTGCAAATGTGGAGAGGAGTGTGGGTATCTTTTTGCAAAATTGCCATAGTTTCCTTCCTATCCATCAGATATAGATCGGACGGCCTATATTGCAGGATGGCAGGCACACGATCATCACCGACAATGCTTTTTATAAGAGTAGGGATAAAAAATAGAGTTGGTGATGATGGTGGGCCTGCCATCCTGCAATGTAGGTCGTCCGATTTATGTCTGACGGATAGGAAGGAAAATATGGCAATTTACCCGCACTCTTCATCACATTTGCAGATAAGGCCTTCCCTTGTTCATCCTTTTCTCCCACAAGATCTTGATGTTCTGTGCAACACACGGGCGTCTTGCTAGTAAGAGTAGAAATTAGACATATACCACTTCTCGAATCTTGAAACCAACAACATTCCTCCCTTATCTCATCAAAGCTGCCAAAGGAATATATTTTGAGTGAAACATAACATATTTTTAGTGATATACGTATTTCAAAACTAGACTTTTTTTCTATCAAATCGGTGAATATGTATTAATCTACTTTGATCGTGTGGCAACGTATTGGCACATTGTTAGTAGTTATTATAATTTTTTGGACACCAGACAAACGGTGGAGTACATATACGAAGAGAAGAGGCACACACACGCAGTCAGCCTCTCGCTGTCTCGCACACATGAGTGTTACATAAAGGCGACGTTAACAAATAAACCCTAAAACCCTAGGTGCACGATTGCTGCAATCGCGGGTACCGGGTACGTGGTGGAGCACCTTTGTAGGAATAGTCAGCTCGCGTGATAATTTGATCCGTAGAAGTTGATGGTCGGGACCATAGGTGAATGACTTGGAGCGCGATGGCTCGCCAGTTGCCACAGATCGAGTAGCCACATTTAAAATATCGTTTTTTTAGCGAGGTTAAGAGTTCCAATTTTCAATGGCGCGTTATAAGTAGTAAGTAGTTTTTAGAACGATTGGTATGGAGCGAAAATGGAATTCATAGTACTACGTACCTCCTTGGCATTTGGTTGTATGGTTTTTTTGCGATGGAGGTTGTATGGGTTTATGTTGCGAGATGTTGAACCTGATAGTTCTAGGGAAAATACTATAGATTTAGATGCTGGTTTTCAGTAATGAAAATCAGAAGGGGAAACCCTTCTTTGATTAAAAAAAACTACTACCTCCATTCTGGTTTACTAGTCCCCATCATACTTTGGGTCAAAGTTTGTCCACAAATTTTATTTGTAAAATGTGAATGTAAAACGAGATTTTGTTATACCCAAACAAAAAAGGACTGGAGGGAGTGATTGCTCTGACATGGACGCGACCTCTCATAGCGTAGGCATTGAACCGGCGCGTCGGCCAAGAGGGCCGCACTCGCTGCAGGCCCGACTGAGCACGCCTCCTCACCGCGTGCAACCAGCTTAAGACTGCCCCGCCTGCCTTCATTGAATCTACGCGTGTGCCGGCAACACGTCCTTCCGCGAGCCGGCAGGCATTTTAGAACCAAAAAATGACTAAAATATAATTAATTTACGCATGGTCTTTGACTTGTTGTGCTCGCACGGGTAGCAGGAACTAGCAGAGGATTTTCTTTATTTATAACTCTCCTCACATTTTTTTTGGCTTTGAAGTGAATCATGGTTGTGGACATTATGTATGAATGTGCAGATATCTATGAACATGAGTTTGATGTGGAAGTTGAACTTGGAATGACGGGCTTGCACGTGAACTATACCATGTCCAATGCTTCATCTGTTATTGTTTGGAAAGTAATTGTTGTTATTACATGACCCGAAAAAACATTTTGTGCCACATCAGTAGATGCATGGACATCACAACAGGCATGCTAACTGGATAAACATTTGAACCTAGCTATTATGAAGGAAATTTTGTATTGACAACAGTTTTAGATAGCAGGAGATGCCTAGCCTGCTCTGCTAGCTTATTTCTGGCTTCTTCCATCTCTTCTTTGGCTTGGGTGAAGAGAGCATCTGATTGCTCTTTTCGCTTCTTCAGGAACTCACCTACATTCTCAAGGGCTGCTGCATGCTTTCTTTCAGCCTTTACTAATGCCACGAGGACACGAACAGATGACGACTCCACCTGGCTTGTGTGTAATCCAGCATCATCTGGGAATTTGCACCTTGTGTCTAATCCAGCATCATTAGGGAACTGGCACCTTGTGTGTAATCCAGCCTCATTTTGGAAACATGATCTCGAGGTTGACCATACTTCCCTCCTCGCAGGAACTGCATCCTGACATGAAGTTACTTCTTTTTTAGATCAATACTCAGAGCAACCTAGATCCATTTAGTAGAAGCCAGATAAACATAACTCGGAGAAGTGAATTCAAAAGGAAAAATAATAATAACAGACTACAAGGTGAGAACACCCACTTCCTACATCAAGCTAAAAACGAAAGCATTAGGACGATTAAGACTCTTCTTATTACACATCGAAGAACACCACGCTTAGGAGAAACAACAACTACAACATATACACATCGAAGAACACGAGGCTACACGAAAGTAATTGAAAGGGTGTTACTTACCAAAGCTCATTTTACAGGTTCGGTGCAGCTCCTATTTAACTTGCCACGCTCCTTGAAGATGTCCTGAATATCCCGTGTTTGGTCTTCATTGCTCCTCTACATGTTCACACTCGTGGTTTTAAAATCTCAACATGGCAAGAAAAATATACTACTAGTAATACTCACGCATCTTGTGGGCAACATTAAAGCACTCGTCTGCCATGTTAGAGCATCTCCAACAGAATCGCAACGCGCGATGCTTTAAAAATCTCAACATGCTATCTCTACTCTCTTCTCTACTGCTATATTTATTTTTTATTTTTTATTTAATATTTATCTCTACTTCCTTTACTGTCTACTTTTTTCTCTATACTTTTTTTCTTGCAATATAGGTCGTCCGATTTATATCTGACAGATAGGAAGGAAACAAATGGGAATTTTGCAAAAAGATACCCATAACCCTCTCCAGATTTGCAAATAAGGCCTTCCCTCGTTCATCCTTTTCTCCCACAAGATAAACTACTCATACAAATGCATCTTGATGCATGCAACGCATGGGCATCTTGCTAGTTCTAAAAACCTTTCCATCATTTGCCACACTACTGGTTGCATATGAAAAACCTACCCAAGCACAGCGCGATACAGGAGCGACGCACAATTACAAGCTGATATTCTGTTGGACAATGGAGGCTATAACCAATTACTTTTATGGGAACAATAGCACCCAGGAAATTTGAAGGGTAGGTATGAACAAAATTGGAACTGCACATGTACTGCTAAGTTATTCAATACACACATTACCAATCAAGGAGGAGAACGATGGTCGCGGCGGCCTCTGTGAGTCATGGTCGGCAACGGGAGTTAGTTCATTGTCCATAATGGTGGTACTTCTGCGCTTGGCGTCGGCTTCCGGGAAGCAGATCCGAGACCGTGGAAGACGATGCCGAGGAAGAGGCTCCGTGTACGACGACAACGGTGGACCGGCTCCAGTGCAGCGTACGAGGTCGTTGATGAGGCAGATGCACTGCGGTGGACGAGTGTGCCGATGTAAAGGGGAGGAGCACGAAGGCTGCGGTGCCGTGGAGAAGTCTATTTTGCGGTGGGGATAGAAAATGGGGAGTATTCAGGTGTACTACTCTGGGTGCTGGGGTGAGGTTGGCTGGGTAGGGTGAACCTGAAGTTACGAAAACAGCCCCCTACCAAGCGTCATCCGTAGGCCTGTTCTGAAGGCTATGATGGTAACTTCCCACTGCTCGAATCAGGGTCGCAGGAGATTTTCCTGCCGACCTCAAAATTTTGTGACACTGGACTCCCCATGTGGCGTGTTGAGTGATTCGGCGAAGCAACTAGCGAGTAGTAGTAGTAAACTCTGCATATTAGGTTTAACCGAAGTCAAACTTCCTAAAGTTTGACCAAGTTTATGGAAAAATATAAACATTTACCATAACAAACATGTATGATGTGAAAGTACATTCAATAACGAATCTAATGGTATTTATTTGTTATTGTATATGTTAATATTTTTTGTTATAAGCTTTCTGAGAGTTTACAAAACTTGACTTTGACCAATGCTAATACGCTGACTTAAATAAAAACGGAAGGAGTACACATTTGTTTTCTTAGTTTGTAGTGAACTAATCATTTGTTGAAATTGTGAAATAAATATATTAGGCTATTGACTTTGAATGTAATGGTCTATACAATTCAATAGTTACAATCATTGTCGAATCCCAAGATGTATACAAGGTCTATAGTACTTCACAACATGCTCCAACTCACATAATCCCAGTCAAATGAGAATCTAAATGCATTTCATAGTTATTACTTTGTAGGATGCAACAAAAACAACCATAACTCTACATTAGTCATTATAGAAGCAACATTTTGACATATCCCAATGTGTGAATGAAACATGCAGAGAGAGCTTTTGAAGATGGAGCAGATAGGGCGAGAATGATTGTATCTATGTGGACGAGAGAGTAGGAGACAAACCTAACGAGACAGAGATAGAGAGAGAAAGAGAGAGGAAGAAGTTAGGTCTGTGAGAAAGATGGATACATGTAATATACATGAGATGCGTGTGCATCTGGATTCTGTATACGTGGAAGGAGAAGAGACAGCATGTTTGATGAGAGAGCTGGAAAAACATGGACGAGAGGGGAAGGATCTCGTGGGTTGAGGGATTGACAATTTTGTGCGGGAGAGAGAGGGATTGGTAATTTTGTGCAAGAGAGAGAGGGAGGGGGGAGGAGTCAGTCAGCCGTTGTCACATCACCCTGCTTCCAAATGACCCCGCATTCTCTAGCACGGTGTGGTCGCCGTCTTCGATCTGATCGATGCCCTCTTTGAAGATTGAGGTGTTGTGCATGTTGGGGTGCAAAGAAGCACAAGCGAGAGTGGTCGCCATATAACCTTGGATGGGGATGAATTGTGTGCTCGGGGGAGTGTGTGTGTGTGTGTGTGTGTGTGTTGTGCGGCGTGTGTCTTTCTCTGTGTGTGTGTGTGTGTGTGTGTCAGATATTGAGAGAAAACAAACCTAAGGAGAGAAATGGGTATTCACGAAGAGATTGCGCGGGCCTTGAGGTGGGCAGGGGCCGGGTGAGGGTGTCAAAATGTGTGCGTTGATGCATGTGTTGCATGCGACCGTGCGAGGGACGGACGAATCGAGAGAGATGGTTGTTGTGTTACGGATGCTCCTCTCTCTGTCTCTCTCTCTCTCCCTTTCTCTCTCTCTCTCTCTCTATCTATCTATCTCTCTCTCTCTCACACATACATGTAAACTAGAAGACCGTTCTCTCATGTATACACAACGTATCGGCATCTGTCTATGTCTCACTCATGCATGATCATTTGCAAATTCACACCTCTCTATGTCTGTGTCACACGCACACCGTCTCCACATTGCCCTTCCACCACAACACACATATGGACACATACACACGTTCTCTCTCAGTCACACACACAAAATCAGTATTAAAAAAACTAGGGCGCACCTAAAATGTCCAAATCCAAATAAACACGAACTGGAGCTAAATTCAAATATATGGAAATATTGCAGCGTCAAGAACTTTCACAGGAAAAAAAAGTTGAGTAATATTCGAGGATTGTTTTCACACACACAAAAAGGTTCGGTGGATGTCCTTCGAGCACGACACGGTGACGCACCGTTCGATCGACCGCGCGGCTGCGGTTCACGCGCTTGCACAGGATTCCATATCATGGCTGTGGTACTAACTAATAAAACCGCTGCCTAAGTGTAATGTTTACGTGTACTAGTACGGTTTTCTTTTCAGTTTGACCAACCTTATATATAAAACTAAAGTAAGCTCCCACACGTGCACTCATCAATATGCCGCCGACGCCGTTGCGCATGCCGACGCCCGTCTGCTCCGGCCAACAATTTCTCACCCATCACCGCCATGTCGCCTCCATCCCTGTGCCATGAAGCCGAATGCTCGCCCGCTCACGTCATCTGCAGTCCCTCCTCGCGATGCCGCCGCGCTGCCAAGCACGCGAGCAGCTGGTGGAGCCGCGTCTATGCACGCAGCGTACGAAGAGGAGGACGAGCACGTGCTCCAGCACGCCGGCGAGGAGGAACTAGCGTGTCATTGTCGTCTCCGCCCGCGCGGAGGAGGCGCGCATGGTGGCTGTCACGGCAGAAGCCGGTCGCGTGTGCTTCGAGCCCGCAAACTGGGTGCGGATGCGGAATCTACCTTCGAGACCTTGAATGCCATGTGGATCCTGCAATCTAAAGGAGCAATTTGGGTCAGTCGACTCATGTGAGCTGTTTGATGCAACATGGATGGATAGAAGGGCTTCTTCCACCTCTTTTGCCGTCTTCTTCCTTTGCTTCGTCAAACTTCTTTCACAAATCGACTGACCAAATTATACTACTAGTACGAACGTATTAAGTACAGTAGGAACACAAAGATACGAGTAGTAGTACCAACTGCGAGAAGAACAATAGTAAGACATAGTACTAGTACTACTGTACGTACTAAAGAGTTCAAATAACGAGAAAGAACATAAACATAGTTCTGCTGGGGCCTCAGCACAACACACCCTTGAAAATAAACTAAGCAACTAGTCTGGTTGACATTGCAGTAGAACCAGCATGAGCGACGGCACTGCCACCTACTCGGAGTCCGAGTCCACGTCCTCGACTTCATCCTTGTCCCTCTTCCTCTTCCTCTTCGCCGACGCTTCTTTGCTTGAACCGGACAATGGGCTCTGCTTCTTCATCCAACCCTTGTAGATATTTAAACAAAGGTAGGCATCCATTGCTGCGTACAGGATGTGATCTTCACCTAATGTCTTCGACTCCCATACATGATGAAACTCGTGATGAGGTTTCTTTAGTTTAGCGTACGAAGGATCAATCATGGCTGCTGCCAGGGTCAACATTGAAGGTTGAGAGGAGGACACCGGGCTTGCCTTCTGGAGATCGAAGGGCTGGACTACAACGAGACCTATCCGATGCAAGACATCCCTATCGTTCTTAAAGCCTACATTAACGAATTTCACTCTTTTGTCCTTGTGGAAGTTCTTAAAATCCTGGCACTCAACGTCGGCATGGCATATGTGGTAGACCAAGCAAACGTTGTGTACGCAAACCTGGATCACGACGGGCTTCTTCCTCTCTTTTTCCTTTAGATCCTTCTCTCGTCCCAGGACTGTGGTGTACTCAACATCTAGCCCAGCGACCCACTCATCCGTTGAACTGTTGAACATGCGTAGGAAGCGAGCAAGCCATGCTTTCACCGTCTCGGATCCACGTGTGTAGATGATGATGAACTAATCACCGGTGATGGCTCTAACCTGGTACTCAGCGACGACCATGGAGATTTGGGAGGCCATGGATTTTGGAGGAGGGTTAGGAGAAGTTGAACTGTTGTACCCCACAAAAAAAACTGGGAGCGAACTAATGTGAAAGGACGGGACGACTGGGAGCGAACTGTTGTAAGGTAGAAGATGGGGACGAGTAGGGCGTGCGAACGGCGTGGGGTTGCTGGCTTGCCCGGTGGATAAACGGCTGCAAGCCCCCAAAGAGTTCTCGAGAACTATGCGGGACCCACTAGATGTCATGTCTACTAGACCCATACCGTAGGCCTGACGGTATAGCTTGTGCCTATTTGCATGCCATGCCGGCGTGTGGATGTAACTTCACTTAATTCCGTCAAACGTCGCGCCGCCCACGACCTTCGCCTCCCTCGCGCGGTCGTGCCCTTTGAGACTTCGACCGGCTATAAATGGGCAATTTTTTGCCTTTTTTTAGATAAGCAATTTTTTTGCCTACTCTGCATGCATGATACTCCCTCTGGTCCTTTTTACTCCCATCAACCATTTGCAAAGTGTTTGACCAAATTTATACTTTTTTTGAACACTACCTTATATTAATTAACCAGCCACACCAGTACACTCATTCGATACAATATTCACCACATAGGGTGGTACATTATTTACAAGAATAGCATCTAATCTATTGTCAAAGCTATACTTAGCGATTAAGAGTGCCACCTTATTGGCCGAACAGCTAATCTTTGACAATTGAAGATTGTTGATCAAATTCGATATGCTCAACGCTTTCATCTTCAGGTCACGCATAGCAGACCTGTCATAGTCCCCGATGCAAGAGACGCTACCACAAAAGCGCAATCAGTCTCTAAAATTACAGGATTATGAAGAGAAATACCTATTGTAGCGACCAGACCTCAAACAGTCTGATCTCTGTGCTTTAGTGTCATCCCTGGATCAGTAATGCTGACACGCACAATACTTGAAGGATTTATAATAGAGTAGCAATCACACACTTATTACAACGAGTGTCTCAAAAGAGAACTTATTACAAATAATATGGCTTAAGGCCATCTAATAACGATAACAGCGGAAGGCTTGGAAGATAGGTGAGTCCATCAACTCCAACAACATCACTGAGTATAGAACCACGACCTAAAGGCACCTTACTCGTCGTCTGAAAAGTCTGCAACATGAACGTTGCAGCCCGAAAATGGGTCAGCACATGGAATATGCTGGCAATGTAACACATAGAGAGTAATGAACAGAAATAGGCTATACTACATGCATAAATGGCTGGTGGAAAGCTCTATGGTTACAGTTTTGCGTAAAGCCAGTTTTTCCCTACTTCAAAGGAATAAATTTTATTTAACTATCATGGTGGTTGTTAAACATTGAGAGCGTAGACACCCTCTCAATCGCAATTAAACATCATCATTAACACCCAACAAAATTAATTAAAGTCACATGATGAGATTCACATGATAATCCAAGTACTAGATACTCAAGACGTCCATAACCGGGGACACGGCTAATCATGATTAGTTTATACACTTTGCAGAGGTTTGCACACTTTTCCCCACAAGACTCGATCTCCTCCTTTAGGATTCTCGTACTACATGGTGTTTGAGAACCGAATGACCGAGGCATAGTCTTTCAGAAGCGCTAGCACCTTACGATCGGGTAGACCATTACACCTACTTTCCCCTACATCTGCTAGTCTACCACTGTAAGAGTTCGCACGACTTAATCAACTATGCTAGAGCCCATAGTAGCTTGTGGCTACACATGGAAGTTTCTAGTATGAATAATCTCATGATCCCTTTGAGCCTGGGTGGCAGTCCATAAAGAAAAATAGGCAATCGCTAGAATACCCAGGTGCCTCAGTCCACCCAGATGTGTATTTTAAAGTTGCCACCTTAAATAAACCATTAATTAACAATCTCACATCTGTCATGGATACACTCACCCAATCCACGTCTACTAGCATAGCATGGCAATATAAGCAAACGTAGAAGTAACTCCCAAGGGTTTGATAATAAAACAGGTAATAGGTACTGCCTCATCTATTTTCCCCAAACCCCCAATTTAATTAGATCCTAATCATGCAATGTTTGAGAATTGATCTAATGCAATAAAACTGGGTAGTAAGAGGTATGATCAAAGTGTTACTTGCCTTGCTGATGATCCATGAAACCTAGAGATTCGAAGTAGCAAGCGGCGCACTCTGGGTACTCTATCGCAAACAAACAAGCACACAATAAGCACTCATCTAATGCACAGGTAAAACTCAAATAAGAGATATAACCAGAAAGTTCAACTTAAGAACTCTGGTTTGCAAAAAAGAATCAAATCAAACGAAGCAACGAAAGTCAAACGGCGAAAGAAACAAGCTTTGTTTACTAATCTGGATCTAAGTCAAATTTTACAAAAGCAAAAACTTGTTTGAGTTGGTTAAACGGAAAGATGGTTTCGAGATGAAACTTTAGGCGCTTGAATCGCCTGATTCCGATAAACGAGCGAAAAGTTAAACTAAAATGAAAATCGGATCAGAAATCGCGATCAGAAATAATCGCAGAAAATCTGAGAAAAAGAAAAAATGACGAACAGGCTAACGAACGAACGTTCGCTGTGTGCGGCTAAACGACGAAAACCGTTCGTTAAAACGAACATACGGACGAACGTCCGCTAAATAAACTAAACCAGGAAAAAAATAAACCGCTCTAAAAAAAAGAAAATGACCGCGGTTTTTATAAAAAAAACCGGGCGGTTGACCAGTGAAGACCGGCGGCGGCGAACTCCGGCGAGGCGGCGGCGGCGGCAGCTGGCAACGACACCGGCGACGGCGGCGGCGTCTAGGGTTTGGGCGGGACTGGGTGGCTCGGGGCTGGGCTTCCCCGGCTTATAAAGGCCAGCCGGGCTAGAGTCCTGGTAGCGTACGACCCGGCTAGGTCGGTTCGTTTTCTTTAATAGTTTCACGCAGAAAAACAAATAAAAAAAAATACTAAACGGACTCCAAAAATCTCGAAATAAAATTTTCCCGACTTCTAAAATCAAGCCGGATAATGTGGACATTTATTTGGGGCCTAAATGCAATTTTGAAAAACGCACATTTTCCTAAATTCAAATAAAACAGCGAAAAACTCCAAAATAAAATCTTATTTGATTTTTTAATTAAATCCTCAATATTCCTTTAATTTGGGAAATTCATTTTATTCCCTCTCACTTATTTTTATAATTGGAATTCTTGAAGATAAAATAATTAAATCAAATGATCCTATTTTCAAAATTTGAGAAAACCCCAAATATGGAAATAACGAAATCCCCAACTCTCTCCATGGGTCCTTGAGTTTCATAGGATTTCTAGTATCAAGCCAAAATGCAAATAAAATATGATATGAAACGATGATCTATGTATAATATTCCAAATTGAAAATCTGGGATGTTACAAACCTACCCCCCTTAAGATTAATCTCGCCCTCGAGATTCGGGTTGGCTTGAAAATAGGTGAGGGTGGTCCTTCAGCAGATCTTCCTCTCGCTCCCAGGTGGCTTCATCCTCGGTGTGGTGGCTCCACTGAACTTTACAAAACCTGATAACCTTGCTGCAGGTGACTCGGCTGGCATATTCGAGAATCTTGACTGGTTTCTCCTTGTAGGTCAAATCACTATCCAACTCAATCGCTTCCAGCAGCACTGTATCTCTTAGTGGTGTATCACCCATCTCTGTGTGGCACTTTTTCAACTGGGAAACATGGAACACATCATGAACTCCTGACAATCCTTCGGGTAACTCCAACTTGTAAGCAACTTCTCCCATACGCTCCAAAACTTTGTATGGTCCCACAGAACGTGGCGCTAATTTTCCCTTAACTCCAAAGCGCTTAACTCCTCGAAGCGGGGATACACGGAGATAAACTCTGTCTTCGACTTCGTAAACTGTCTCCTTGCATTTAGAAATCTGCATAGCTCTTTTCTCTGGACTGGGCTACCTTGAGCCTATCGCGAATCAACTTCACTTTCTGTTCAGACTCCTTAATCAAATCTGTTCCAAACAACTGGCGGTCTCCAACTTCATCCCACAACAATGGTGTTCTGCACTGTCTTCTGTACAAGGCTTCAAAAGGGGCCATCTTCAAACTGGATTGATAACTGTTGTTGTAAGAGAACTCTGCATATGGCAAGTTGTCATCCCAACTAGATCCATAATCTAGCGCACAACCTCTCAGCATATCCTCCAAAATCTGATTGACTCTCTCGGTCTGTCCATCGGTCTGTGGATGAAAAGCTGTACTGAACTCTAGCCTGGTACCCAAAGTTTCATGCAATTGATTCCAGAACTTTGAGGTAAACTGGGTTCCTCTATCTGATACAATGCTCCTCGAAACTCCATGCAGACATACGATCCTGGTTATGTATATCTTTGCCAACTTAGCACTGGTGTAAGTGGTCTTTACTGGGATGAAATGAGCTACCTTTGTCAAGCGATCGACTACAACCCATATCGAGTCATAGCCTGAATGGGTCCTGGGTAATCCCGTGATAAAATCCATGCCTAGCTTATCCCACTTCCATTCGGGTATCGGCGATGGCTGTAGCAATCCTGCTGGCTTCTGATGCTCTGCCTTTACTCTTTGACATACATCACAAACTGCTATATACTCCGCAATATCCTTCTTCATTCCGGTCCACCAAAAAGTGTCTTTCAAATCCAAATACATCTTGGTATTTCCCGGGTGAATCGAGTATGGTGAATCATGGGCCTCTTGCAAAATTAACTTCCTGATCTCTGGGTCATTGGGCACATAAACGCGGTCCTCAAACCATAAGGTATCGTGTTCATCCTCACGAAATCCTTTAGCTTTTCCCTTGCTCATTTTCTCTTTAATAGAGGCAATCTCCTTGTCGGTCTTTTGAGCTTCTCTGATCTTATCCATCAGAGTAGACTGAATCTCCAATGCTGCTACATAGCCTCTCGGAACTATCTCCAAACATAGCTCACGAAGATCCTCGGCTAACTCCTTTGGTAACTCTCCGGTCATTAGTGTGTTGACATGGCTCTTGCGGCTGAACGCGTCGGCTACTACATTAGCCTTTCTGGGGTGATAATGCAATCTCATGTCATAATCCTTGATGAGCTCCAACCATCTTCTTTGCCTGAGATTCAACTCCTTCTGCATGAAGATGTACTTCAAACTCTTGTGATCCGTGTACACCTCACAATGGTTTCCAGTGAGAAAATGTCTCCAAGTCTTCGATGCGTGCACTACGGCTGCTAAAAATCATGTGTAGCATAATTCAACTCATGGGGCTTAAGCTGTCGTGAAGCATACAAAACAACTCTTCTCTCCTGCATAAGCACTGCTCCAAGTCCTCGACGTGAAGCGTCGCAATACACCTCATAATCCTTGCGCTGATCTGGCAGAATCAACACTGGCGAGGTAACCAAACATTTCTTCAACTCCTGGAAACTGGCCTCACATTCCTCAGTCCAATTGAACTTGGTATCCTTCTTCAACAAGTCCGTCATAGGTTTTGCAATCTTCGAGAAATTTTCAATGAATCTCCGGTAGTATCCTGCGAGTCCAAGAAAACTCCGGATCTCTCCAACTGTTGTTGGAGCTTCCCAATTTGTCACAGTGACAACTTTGGTGGGATCTATTGCTATTCCCTCTCCAGATATAACATGTCCGAGGAATCCAACTTCCTTCAACCAAAACTCACATTTGCTGAACTTGGTGTATAACTGATGTTCTCTGAGCTTACCAAGTACCAAACACAAATGTTCTTAATGTTCTTCTTCATTCTTCGAGTAAACCATAATATCATCAATGAATACTATGACGAACTTATCCAAAAACTCCATAAACACTTTGTTCATCATGTTCATAAAATAAGCAGGTGCGTTAGTCAGACCACATGACATAACGGTATACTCATACAGCCCATACCTTCTGGTAAAAGCTGTCTTAGGTATGTCCTGCTCTCGAATCTTCAACTGGTGATAACCTGATCGCAGATCGATCTTGGAAAACACCTTAGCTCCTTGCAGCTGATCAAACAAATCATTGATCATCGGCAGTGGGTACTTGTTCTTGATCATTACTTCATTTAATCCACGATAATCAACAACCATCCTTAACGATCCATCCTTCTTTTCCACTAAAAGTACTGGTGATCCCCAAGGTGACGAACTTGGGCGAATATATCCCTTATCCAGTAACTCCTTAATCTACTTCTTAATCTCCTCCAAATCCTTTGCAGGCATTCTATACGGTCTCTTAGATATTGGTCCTGTGCCTAGCAAAAGCTCAATCAAAAACTCAATGTCTCTATCCGGTGGCATGCCTGGCAACTCTTCTGGAAATACATCCGGAAAATCCTTTACCACCGGTACTTCCTCCTGTACAACTCCTGATAGGGAATTTACTTGTGTCCTCTTCGGCTCATGGCGTGGCACATACTTGATCCTTCTTCCTTCTGGGGTGGTAAGAAAAATCGACTTACTGGCGTGCGCGATGTTTCCTCCATACATCGATAGCTAATCCATACCCAGAATCACATCCAAACCTTGCGATTCCAAAATGATTTAAATCCGAGGGAAACACATGTCTACCTATACTCAATGGCACTTGAAAACATCCTTTACTGGCCATATACTCCGCTCCTGTTGAGCTTACTAACATAGGTGTTCTAAGAACCTTGATGGGTAGTTTATATTTATCCATGAATCCCCTTGATATGTATGAATGCGACGCACCAATATCAAAAAGAACGATTGCAGTAAATGACTTAACCAAAAACTTACATATTACTGCATCTGGCTGGGCTTCAACCTCCTCCACGTTAACATGGTTCACCTGTCCCCTGTTGAAAGGGTTCGGGTTCTTCCCAGAGCTTCCATTGCCATTTCCATTCTGGGCTTCAGGACATTCATTGGCATAATGTCCGGTCTTCTGACACTTATAACAAGTGACTTGGTTCAGGTCTCTGTTGGCTGGGGTTGATGGGTTGGTACGGTTCTGGCCGTTGCTTCCCCCATTCCCATTACCGTTCTTGGGGCCATTATGATTATGCGAACTTCCTCCTCCATGGGTATGCTGAAAATGTCCTCCCAATTTCGGGGTAAAACGTGGCTTCTGCCGAGCTCCTGAATTGTACTTCCCTTGTCCATACTTCCTCTTGCGGTTCTCAATCTGCTGCTGCTTCCCTTAAATCATAAGAGCATGATCTACCAATTCCTGGTAGTTGTTGAAAGTTGCTACCATCAACTACATGCTCAACTCATCATTCAGTCCTTCCAGAAACTTCTCCTGCTTAGCTGCATCTGTAGCAACGTCATCCGGGGCATAACGTGCTAACTTACTAAAGTCATACACGTATTGGCCAACTATCCGTCCTCCTTGGCGCAACTTCCGAAACTCACGCTTCTTCATAGCCATAGCTCCTGCTGAAACATGGGCTGTACGGAAAGCCTGCTGAAATTGGTCCCATGTCACCGTGGCTATAGGGTAGGTGACATTGTAATTCTCCCACCATGATGCTGCTGGTCCATCCAACTGATGTGCGGCAAAACGCACCTTCTCAGCGTCAGTACATCCTGTAGTGGTTAACTCCCTTCCAATCTTGCGGAGCCAATCATCTGCTATTATAGGCTCGGTACTACTGGAGAACACCGGTGGATTCAGTCTAAGGAAACGGGTTAAGTGATCAACAGGTGGTGGTGGTGGGTTGTTGTTGTTGTTGTTGTTGTTGTTCCCTAATTCTGATTCTGGACTAGCAACTGCATCAACGCATTTTGCTGCTGGATCAACTGAGTGAGCTATGGTGGAAATGCAAATCCATTGTCACGTCTCGGAGGCATCTGATGGGTTTAGAGGGGAGAGATTATAATAGAATGAGGTCTAATGAGAAAGCACTACCCATATGCACATGATAAAAACACAAACATATCACTCAATCAATCAAACAAGGGCATACAGTTGGTCTAACTATCGCAAAAGTGCTTGGACAACTCTATTTACATGGTGGAATACTACTACTGCTGTGGTGGTCTACTAGAAATATTCCTCGGTTGCAGACTCCATGATATCTGCTCCAGCTTCGTCTTCAAAGTCATCATCGCTCAGGTCAGAGTCGGTGTCGTCGATGATGATGTAGTCTTCCGGGCGAATCTCCTTGGGTTCTTCGTCTTCTTCTACTGGTGTGGGGTCTCCCATGAATATTCTGATCTTCTTAATCAGGTCGTCATTCTTCTCCACTAGTACGACGATTTCCTCCTCATAATCTTCACGTGTAGCCTTGAGTTCTTCCCCCAGTTTCGTGATTCTTGTCATTGCCTTCTTCAGATCTATCATGCCTGCGCACATCTGGTTCTCCTGACGTCGAATGTGCTAGTTTAACTCCTGGATAATAGCTGCGATTGATCTATCCTTCTTGGTGCTGATCATTTCCTAGTGCTCATCTCGGTGCCCACAAATCTGGTAGATAATATCCTTGAGATCATTGCGGTAAACTTCTCCAATACGTCCCATGGTGATGTGGGCTGCCATGCTCTTTCCTAGACTCCAGGTTGGTGCATCAAAGGAAAACTCTATGGGCTCGATGACTGGCGCTAACGTCCTTCCTGGAACTTGAACTTGAATCATCCAGCGCTCCTCTTCGGGTAAAGTGGCATTGTAGGTCCCGGTGAAGCTTGGTACTCCGATGTTCAGGTACTTAGTGACTTCCTTCAGGTGGCGTCCAAAGGGTGTATCTTCATCCGGTTGCGTGAACTTGTTCCTTGCATCCGCCATCCTAAAAGAGTAGAAAAGATGAGGAGTCAGAAATGAGAAGAGTGAGTAGTGATCTAGGGCTTTAGCTTAGTGGTCGTGTCCTACAGTCAGCGTGTGCTCTGATACCATCTTGTAGCGACCAGACCTCAAACAGTCTGATCTCTGTGCTTCAGTGTCATCCCTGGATCAGTAATGCTGACACACACAGTACTTGAAGGATTTATAACAGAGTAGCAATCACACACTTATTACAACGAGTGTCTCAAAACAGAACTTATTACAAATAATATGGCTTAAGGCCATCTAATAATGATAACAGCGGAAGGCTTGGAAGATAAGTGAGTCCATCAACTCCAACGGCATCACTGAGTATAGAACCACGACCTAAAGGCACCTTACTCGTCGTCTGAAAAGTCTGCAACATGAACATTGCAGCCCGAAAACGGGTTAGCACATGGAATATGCTGGCAATGTAACACATAGAGCGTAATGAACAGAAATAGGCTATACTACATGCATATATGGCTTGTGGAAAGCTCTATGGTTACAGTTTTGCGTAAAGCCAGTTTTTCCCTACTTCAAAGGAATAAATTTTATTTAACCATCATGGTGGTTGTTAAACATTGAGAGCGTAGACACCCTCTCAATCCCAATTAAACATCATCATTAACACCCAACAAAATTATTTAAAGTCACATGATGAGATTCACATGATAATCCAAGTACTAGATACTCAAGACGTCCATAACCGGGGACACGGCTAATCATGATTAGTTTATACACTCTACAAAGGTTTGCGCACTTTTCCCCACAAGACTCGATCTCCTCCGTTGGGATTCTCGCACTACATGGTGTTTGAGAAATGGATGACCGAGACATAGTCTTTCAGATGCGCTAGCACCTTACGATCGGGTAGACCGTTACACCTACTTTCCCCTACATCTGCTAGTCTACCACTGTAAGAGTTCGCACGACTTAATCAACTATGCTAGAGCCCATAGTAGCTTGTGGCTGCACACGGAAGTTTCTAGTATGAATAATCTCATGATCCCTTTGAGCCTGGGTGGCGGTCCATAAAGAAAAACAGGCAATCGCTGGAATACCCAGGTGCCTCAATCCACCCAGATGTGTATTAAAGTTGCCACCTTAAATAAACCATTAATTAACAATCTCACATCTGTCATGGATACACTCACCAAATCCACGTCTACTAGCATAGCATGGCAATATAAGCAAACGTAGAAGTAACTCCCAAGGGTTTGATAATAAAACAGGTAATAGGTACTACCTCATCTACTTTCCCAAAACCCCAATTTAATTAGATCCTAATCATGCAATGTTTAATGATTGATCTAATGCAATAGAACTGGGTAGTAAGAGGTATGATCAAAGTGTTACTTGCCTTCCTGATGATCCGTGAAACCTAGAGATTTGAAGTAGCAAGCGGCGCACTCCGGGTATTCTATCGCAAACAAACAAGCACACAATAAGCACTCATCTAATGCACAGGTAAAACTCAAATAAGAGATCTAACTAGAAAGTTCAACTTAAGAACTTCGGTTTGCAAAAAAGAAACAAATCAAACGAAGCAATGAAAGTCAAACGGCGAAAGAAACAAGCTTCATTTACTAATCTGGATCTAAGTCAAATTTTACAGGAGCAAAAATTTGTTTGAGTTGGTTAAACGGAAAGAGGGTTTCGAGACGAAACTCTAGGCGCTTGAATCGCGTGATTCCGATAAACGAGCGAAAAGTTAAACTAAAATGAAAATCAGATCAGAAATAATTGCGGAAAATCCGAGAAAAAGAAAAAACGACGAACAGGCTAATGAACGAACGTTCGCTGTCTGCGGCTAAACGACGAAAACCATTCGTTAAAATGAACGTATGGACAAACGTCCGCTAAATAAACTAAACCGGGGAAAAAATAAACCGATCTAAAAAAGAAAACGATCGCGATTTTTATAAAAAAACCGGGCGGTTGACCGGTGAAGACCGGCGGCGGCGGCGGCTACCTCTGGCGGCGGCGAACTCTGGCGGGGTGGCGGCGAGGCGGCGGCGACGACAGCGGGCAGCTCGGGGCGGGGACGTCTAGGGTTAGGGCGCGGCTGGGCAGCTCGGGGCTGGGCTTCCCCGGCTTATAAAGGCCGGCCAGGCTAGAGTTCGGGTCGGGTACGACCCAGCTAGGTCGGTTCGATTTTTATAAAAATAGTTTCGTCCAGAAAAACAAATAAAAGAAATACTAAACGGACTCCAAAAATCCCAAAATAAAATTTCCCCGACTTCTAAAATCAAGTCGGACAAGGTGAACATTTATTTGGGGGCCTAAATGCAATTTTGAAAAACACGCATTTTTCCTAAATTCAAATAAAATAGCGAAAAACTCCAAAACAAAATCTTATTTGATTTTTTATTAAATCCTCAATATTCCTTTAATTTGGGAAAGTCATTTTATTCCCTCTGACTTATTTTTATAATTGGAATTCTTGAAGATAAAATAATTAAATCAAATGATCCTATTTTCAAAATTTGAGAGAACCCCAAATATGAAAATAATGAAATCCCCAACTCTCTCCATGGGTCCTTGAGTTGCATAGGATTTCTAGGATCAAGCCAAAATGCAAATAAAATATGATATGCAATGATGATCTATGTATAACATTCCAAATTGAAAATTTGGGATGTTACACCTATGTAGAGACCGGCAATGCAAGCCCTAAGCTCTGCTTCCTCCATGCTTTGACAGGCATCAATGAAATCCCATGACCAAATTTATACTAAAAATATCAATATCTACAATACTGATTATAATGAGTATAAGAACTACATTTTATAATGAGTGTAAAAATATTGATTTGACACTGTGAATGTTGACACATTTTTCTATATGTCTGGTGAAAGTAGAGGTACATTGACTTCAGACAAAACTTAAATGCATAATGCAGACTAGTTCCTCCGTCCAGGTGCGTGCCATGTCCTATCTTGTCATCACAACAAGGTTAGCTATTAGAGTACCACTACCTCCCTTCTAGTTTAAAGGGCTCGATTCAAAAATTTCACCTACTCTTAGCAAGATAGTAGATGCGGTGGAATAGTTTTTGAAGTCTGCAAAAGTACTCAACTAGTGCTGTCGTTCTTCACAAAAAATGTGTTTACCAATGCATGCATGAACACTAGTTACTCTAACCCCCTCTCTTCTTTAATTCTTTGCCACATCAGCATGTTTGCTATTCCCGTGTGCATGATACCAGCTAAGATACCACCATTATGGCCAACCTTAATCATCACATGCAATAATTTAGTGCACCTTGAAATATGAACAGGTGTGGGGCGTGTATGTTTTTAATGACTTGAGACTATACCTAGCCCGGCATGCAAGATGACTTATTATGCACCGTTCCCCATACCTGCAGGAAGCCCGTGTGAAAAAATCTGCATGCATGACTCTCCTCCCCCCACGCTCGTCCAATTCGTTGTGACCAGAAATATTTCCACCCCTTCGCTCCCCCGTAATTTACTCCAACAAATATGCCCATGTAGCTGTTACTTAACTGCAGGTGCATTGGGTCACTAACATATGGGCCCAATAGGGGTCTGGCCCACATGTCAGTGACGCAACTGGACCTGCAATTAAGTCAGTGCAGCTCAGTCCATATCTTACGTAGGTGTGCCATTTCTCGCTATAAATACTGCGCCTCCCACGACATCGCTATCTCCTCCCCCTCATGTTCACGTTCATCTCTATCTCCTCCCCCTCCCTCTCAC
This sequence comes from Triticum dicoccoides, assembly GCF_002162155.2. Classification (NCBI taxonomy): domain Eukaryota; kingdom Viridiplantae; phylum Streptophyta; class Magnoliopsida; order Poales; family Poaceae; genus Triticum; species Triticum dicoccoides. The sequence goes on along the minus strand of NC_041382.1, from coordinate 138,484,557 downwards.
GTCGACCACCATGGCATCGCCCCTCCCAAGCCACAGGAGCCCCTCGCTGCACCGCACGGACGGTCACGCATCGCCGTACCGTTCCTCGCTGCCACTAGTCGAGGAGGACGTGTCGGTGTTCCGCTCCTCGCCGCCAGTAGGCGAGGAGGATGCGTCGGTGTTCCACTCCTCGCCGCGACGCGACGCGTCGCTGTTCCGTTCCTCCCCGCCACTAGTTGAGGAGGACGCATCGATGTTCCGCTCCTCATCGCGACGCGTCGAGGTGGACGCATCAGCGTTTCCAATCTCGCCAGCATGCGCGCGGGAGGATGCCACGCCGCCCGCCGAGCCCCCCAGCCATGAGGAGCTTTGGAAAGAAATGGATGTCGCCTTGTGGGAGGCTTTGCCTCCAGCAGAGCGCGCCAAAATTGAGGCGGAGAAGAAGGCCGAGGAGGAGAAGCGCACCGTGGAACAAGCTGCCTGGGAGGCCTATGTCGTGTCCGAGAGAGTCAGGAATTGGCTCTTTGGCAGAAGGCTCGTGCGAGGGCCGTGAGGGTGGCGGAGGACGCCCGTGCCGACGCCCTGAGTGCAGTCGGGCCCAAGCGTCTCATCTACGCTTGGCGGTACGTGGACCGGGTGCACGCTTCTAGTGAGGAGGAGTACCTGTTGTCACCGGATCACCACACTGGTGAGATCGCGCTCGCCCGCCGGCAAGCCGCCAATCAGCACTTCGCGAGTTGCGAGGCTAAGGAAGAGGCGTTGTGTTGGCGCGCTGGGAAACGACCGCGCACCAGGGCACTCGTGGCGCGCCGCAAGCGCTCCTGCGAGCGCCGTGGCTTTTAGGAGGAGTATAATTTTTGTTTCGTAAGGCGATCTCATTAGTTTTGGGATGCAAATGATAAATTCCGAACATTCAGGAATTTTTAGCATCCTTAATTAAGTATGTAAAAGGGAAAGTTTGGAAACCTTGTGTATTCGTACGCATTTTGCAAGTACGTGCATATAGCACAAACTTTACTATATACTATCGCACTACATGACTCTCTCGATATATTCTTGCAGACTGTGCTACTCCCTCCATCTAGGTCAATAAGTCATCTTTGGTTGTGCACCGTGACCAAGAAGGAGGGAAGACTTATACACCTAGACGGAGGGAGTACTACTATTACTTAGTACGTGCAAATGCACGTTTTAATATTACGATGCGGTTTTTGTAAAAGTAGAAAAACAACACTGGTCAAGCTTGTGAAACGATTCAATGCAAAACAAATGCAAAAATTGCTCGTTTGATTGTTTACTTTTAGCTTCCTTCTCTGTGGTTATTTCTCTGTCATACTTTGTATGGAGTATCTCACTGGTTGGAAAGGCATGCAAATTCCCAAACCGCTTCCTACACCCTATATCGATTTTTTTGCCTAACAAGTTGTGCCGTGCAATTGGAATTCCAACTTGAGTACTATTACTAGTAGGATTACCAGGTGCCAGTTCTTTTAGGCTTCTAGATTAGTAATCCCATAACTACTGCCTCCGTCCTAGTTTATTGGTCCCTGTCGGTGTCAAAACTGGCGGATCTCGGGTAGGGGGTCCCGAACTGTGCGTCTAGGCGGATGGTAACAGGAGGCAGTGGACACGATGTTTACCCAGGTTCGGGCCCTCTTGATGGAGGTAATACCCTACGTCCTTCTTGATTGTTCTTGATAATATGAGTAGTACAAGAGTTGATCTACCACGAGATCAGAGAGGCTAAAACCCTAGAATCTAGCGTATGGTATGATTGTTGTTGTTGGTCCTACGGACTAAACCCTCCGGTTTATATAGACACCGGAGGGGGCCAGGGTTACACAGAGTCAGTTACAAGGAAGGAGATCTACATATCCGTACTGCCAAGCTTGCCTTCCACGCTAAGGAGAGTCCCATCCGGACGCGGGACAAAGTCTTCAATCTTGTATCTTCATGGTCCAACGGTCCGGCTGTCCGGATACCCCCTAATCCAGGACTCCCTTAGTAGCCCCCGAACCAGGCTTCAATGACGATGAGTCCGGCGCGTAGATTGTCTTTGGCATTGCAAGGCGGGTTCTTCTTCAAACTCTGAGTACCTGTTAAATAGTGTCCGTCTTCTCGTAAATGTTGCGCTTCTTGGCTTCTACATCCAATAATGGCCATCCTCCACGTGTCAAGCGAATGTGAGGAGCCAGGGTGTTTTTACATTTACCACCCCATCTATGTGAATGAACTGTTTATTAAAGAGACGAGGATCCTCAAATCCAAACCACACCATCCTCCCTCAGCGAGCATTCATCGGAGCGCGCCCGAAAAAATCGATCCCAACATGGCCGGCCAGCGCAGCTCCTCCTCTCGTTCCTGCAGCCCCAAGCCCGGAGACTGGGATAAGTGTTCCGTCCCGCACAACCAATTAGTGAAGCTACAGACCCAGGGATTCCTCCCTCCAGCATATATGGTCCCGGTTCGAGCCGGGCTCGCTAGCTATAATGGCGGGGAGCAAGCGGAGAGCTTTCCCAACCCCTCTAAGGGAGAGCGGGTATGCCTTGTCCCTTATTTGTTAAGGGGACTCGGATTTCCAATCCATCCATTTCTCCGAGGGCTCCTGAAGTTCTACGGCCTCCAGTTGCACAACCTCACCCCTGCCTCCATACTGCACATCGCTGGTTACGTAGCCCTTTGCGAGCTGTTTCTTGGTTGCGAAGCTCATTTCGCATTGTGGAAGAAGTTGTTCTGCCTTGTGCCCCGTACACAGAGCGGATCAATATATCAAGTGGGCGGATCCAAAGTATGGCGCATCGCCGGGACCGGATACCTATCCGGTACCCCGAAGAAGACGTCCGAGGGCTGGCCTTCGGAGTGGTTTTATATGGAGGATGTTCCTCTCCTAGATCCTATCCGGATTGGTCTTCCTGAGTTCGACAACGCCCCTTTGAAGAAACGCCTAAGCTGGTGCCCACGGAGCCCACAGGAGGAAGATGATAGAGACGTATTTTATCTGATGGGCCGGATAAAGTTGCTGGACAAATCAGGACTGACCATAACCAAGGTTATGTCAATATGCATTATGCAGGGGGTGCAGCCACTTCAATATCGAGGCCACCCCATGTGGCACTTCAACGGGGAAGATGATGCCACTCGCTGCGGGTGCAAGGGATCGGACTCAGTTGCTGTTCTAGCAAAAATTCTATCCGATCTGTATAAGGGGGAAGAAGAGGAGTTCCTCCGCGTCAAGCAACGGGATGGATTCTCCATGAACAACCCTCGAAGCTGGGTGAGATTCCGCTCTTTTTACTTCCATCCTACCCTTGTTTTCGTGATAAATATTTACTTTGCTGTTTCATCGCAGGAACTGCGTAAGGCGGTAGGGGAGATCAATAGCCCACCTCCACAACCGGAGGATCCTGAACGAGTCCTCGACCCCGGCCTCGAAGAGGATCCAGACATATTCGTGGAGCTGGTTGATAGGATTTTCTATCAGCTAAGCTGTGATGATGCCATGGTGGCCATTATAGACGACTACCCTGGGCTACTCCCAGCCTTGCAGGTAAATGAGACCGGAGTCCCAACCTTTGAAAAGGATTTCCTTTTATGCGCTTCACCTACCGTATACAAACGGTGTTCTATAGGGAAGGCCCTCAGGACGCCATGCCGAGCCCGCGGCGACTCGCCAACAAGGGGTTTTAAAGCCGGACGGGCTAAAAAGGAAGGCGGTCCGAACAGAGACGCCGGCGCAGAGGTATGATGCAACACCTCACTCCGTGGTTGTCGTCTTCAAAAACATAATAACACCCGTGTTTCCTAGAAGGAAGAACGCTCGCCGGACAATATCTGGAGAGGTCGCCGATCACGCCTCTGCCAGTCGGGCTCCAGGGCCGGACACAGAGGCGGAAGCTAACACGAGGCACACGCCGGATACTCCTTCTACAGAGGATGCGGATAAGATATCCGCTACGAATTCCGAAGTGGAGAGCGCCATGAATCACAGGCGTCACCGAGCCGTACTCCGTGACGCTTGTTTCTCCCAAGAGGCGTTTGATGCATTCAACTCAGGAGATGCGTACATCCGTGCTGCTCAAAATGGTCTAGCCAGAGCCACGGACCAGTATGTAAAGGATGTACCGGTAAGAAAATATGATGAGTATATATATCAGTAGCCCCTGAGACTTAAAACAGTTGGCACAACTGATTTAAGAATCATTTATTGTGCAGGTTCTTACAGAGAAGAATAGTCGACTGTCACAGGAGCTGGAGGAATGCAAGACCCAACTTCAGGCCGCCGTTGCCGCATTGAAGGAACCTGAAAAGTCCCCAGCTGGTAACATTTGTTTCAAAGAATGATAGGTACCATATAGTGTGCGGCATGGCTGCAGATCTAACAATAGATATTGCAGATGACTCCGGAGAGAATCCGGAGGACCAGCATGTCGTATGACAGCTAAAGGCTGGCGAACGCGTGCTGACTAAGGTCATGCGGGAGAAAAACAATCTCCAAGACGCCAATACCAAGCTGAGCGTGGAACTGAAAGATGTTCGAGCCCAGCTTGCGGACTCCATGAAGGAGAATAAGCGGCTTCGATGCGGCATATTCAGTAAGTGCTTGAACGAACCCTTAAAAGAGTGCAGCGAAGAAGCCGACTAGCAGAGTTATGTCTGCAGGTATGCTGACTGGTCGTCCCGCGGAGGAGATGCCCGGGTCTGTGGGTGATCTTCTACCCGAGCTCTCACAACTGCACAAACAAGTTCGACAGGTGATGCAAGGTATTGCCCAGGCCTTGTGGCCATCCGTCTCCTTGCCAGCAGGCATTGGAGAGCTTGCGGAGAAGCTCAAGGGAGCATGACAGCGCTTCCGATTATGGAAGATATCAGCCTGCCGTCAAGGTGCCAGGGAAGCCTGGGCCGTGGTGAAGACGTGCTATACCAAGGCTGACCCAAACCACATGGCCGAGGTTGGACCTATGGGGCCTGATGGGAAAGAGATCCCTGTTAGCTTAGTGTATGGGCAAGTAGAATTAGCCGCAAAGTATTACCAACAGGATTGTAGGCTAGACAGCCTGTTGGATGGTATAGAAGAGGAATTTAGTCAGTCTACATGACTATGTAATTAAAGTGACATGTATAATGCCTTCTAGCCGGATTGTAAATCATTTGTCATGGCGGACCTTTTCGCTTCAACCTCGGGACCCGATAGTCCGGAGTGTATCCGAATACCCGCTTAGTTATATAAGAACTAGGGTATGCGTGGAAACCAGGCGTAGGGGTCATTAGTGCTTGAACATACAAGTACCCAACTAGTTATGTTATATTACATGGGTAGTAAGAAACCTCTTCTAGGGAGAATAGTTCCGTTAAGGGTTCCTTTCCCTGGGTACGCATGCCCTAAAGTGCATGTCCGGACTGCGAGAGGAGACGCAGGGAAAAACATCTGGGGGCACATATGGAAAATAAATAAAAATCATCTTTTGTTCACCGACCGAATATTCCCTTAAGAATGCTAGCTTTCGGCTTCACCCAGTCCGAGGTACACATCCAGCTGACCCGGCAGTAACAATCGCAGAGGTGCTCCCCTTATGCCCTAGCTGAATTATCGGGAACGTAGGGCATAAATACAAGAGCCAGGCAACCCAGCTTGGCCAAAACTTAAGTCATATCGATGCATATAATGGCGAAGAAAAGGTACATGCGGAAGAATAACACATGTGTGGGGCATGAAGCCCAGATAAATAATTAAGCTTCTGTGTAAGAAGCCCCCCCAGGTATAATGAGCGCGGTTAGCGCGTCAATAGTGTGCAAGCAAGGCACAAGTTGGCCCTTGAAGGCCTTGAGAAAGAATAAAAGAAAGAAAGAGAAAAAAGAAAGATAATGTATATGCAAAAAATGGACAGAGGAAGGAGATGAACATAGAGTCTGTCACTAGGCGTAGAATCTTCGGAGCCTGGCTGCGTTCCATGGGTTCGGCTCAAGTCGATTATTCGATGCATCCCGCAGACGGTACATTCCACTGGTCAGAACTTGGTCAATAATGAAGGGACCTTCCCATTTGGGCTCGAGCTTGGTCTTTTTCTTCTCCGACAGGCATAGAACTAGCTCGCCAACGTTATAAGTTTTGGCTACTTCTCTGCTTTGGTATCTGCGAGCCTGTTGCTGATAGAATGCGGAACGGGCTTTTGCCACGTCGCGCTCCTCCTCCAGGGTGTCCAAACTGTCCTGCCGATCGAGCTCGGCTTCTCTTTCTTCGTACATGCGCACTCGAGGTGAGTCATGAATTATGTCGCAGGGCAGATCCGCCTCTGCACCGTACACCATAAAGAAGGGTGTGTATCTAGTAGTACGATTCGGCGTGGTCCGTAGCCCCCAGAGTATGGAGTCGAGCTCCTCTACCCAGTGCGTGTTAGACTCCTTTAAGGACCGCACTAATCTGGGTTTGATGCCGCTCATGATAAGACCATTTGCTCGCTCAACTTGGCCATTAGTTTGTGGGTGATAGACAGAGGCATAATCGAGCTTAATGCCCATGTTGCTGCACCAGAGTTTTACCTCATTGGCCGTGAAGTTCATGCCGTTGTTAGTGATGATGTTGTGGGGGACGCCATAACGGTGTACAACCCCAGATATGAAGTCTATCACTGGTCCGGATTCGGCCGTTTTAACAGGTTTGGCTTCTATCCATTTGGTGAATTTATCCACCATGACCAGTAAGTATGTTTTCTTATGGGTTCCCCCTTTAAGGGGTCCAACCATGTCAAGCCCCCAGACCGCGAAGGGCCAGGTAATGGGGATTGTTTGGAGGGTGGTGGGTGGCATGTGGCTTTGGTTTGCAAAAAGCTGGCAACCGACGCATTGTTGGACCAAGTCCTGTGCATCTACCCGGGCCATCGGCCAATAAAAACCTGTACGGAAGGCCTTGCTTACAAGGGCCCGGGCTGCGGCGTGGTGGCCACCGAGTCCGGCGTGAATTTCTACCAAAAGCTTCTGCCTTTCCTCTTCGGAGATGCACCTTTGAAGGACTCCGGTAGTGTTTTTTTATACAGCTCTCCCTCGTGGACCCTGTAGGCTTTAGTTCGCCGCACTATGCAGTGTGCCTCATTTTGGTCCTCGAGAAGTTCCTGCCTAGTTAGGTAGGCCAGGAATGGTTCTATCGACGGGGCGATGATGGCCATTATTACATGGGCTGAAGGTGTTATTTCGGTGGCAGAGCCTCCGATTATGTCAGAGTGTTCGGTATCGGGCATTTTGGCTGGGTCCGGACTATTGTTACTGGTGTCCCCTTCCCATACCACGGATGGCTTAAACAACCTCTCCAAAAAGATGTTGGGGGGGGGGGACCGCATCACGTTTTGCGCCGATGCAGACGAGGATATCCGCCGCCTGATTGTTTTCCTGAGCCACATGGTGAAATTCGAGCCCCTCGAACCGAGCTGACATCTTTAGGACGACATTGTGATAGGCCGCCATCTTCGGATCCTTGGCATCAAAGTCTCCATTTATTTGGGATATTGCGAGGTTCGAATCCCCATGCACCTCCAGGCGTTGAATGCCCATGGAAACTACCATCCGAAGACCATGTAACAGGGCTTCGTATTTTGCTGCATTGTTGGAGTCTCTATACAGTATGTGTAGTACGTATTGAACTGTATCTCCGGTTGGGGATGTCAGGACGACGCCAGCCCCTAGACTAGCCAGCATTTTGGAGCCGTCGAAGTGCATGATCCAATTGGAGTATGCGCTGTACTCTTTAGGGAGTTCAGCTTCCGTCCATTCGGCGACAAAGTTGGCCAATACTTGCGATTTAATGGCTCGCCGGGGTTTGTATGTTATGTCGAACGGGAAGAGCTCAATGGCCTATTTGGCAATCCGGCCCGTGGCGTCACGGTTGTTTATAATATCATTAAGTGGCACTTCCGAGGCTACTGTAATTGAACACTCTTGAAAGTAGTGTTGCAGCTTCCGGGATGCCATGAATACCGCATAGGATATCTTTTGATAATGTGGGTACCGTGATTTGCATGGAGTGAGGACAGTGGATACATAATATACCAGCTTTTAAAGGGGAAATTTATGTCCGTCCGTTTCTCGTTCGATGACGAGCACTACGCTTACAACTTGATGAGTTGCCGCAATGTACAACAACATTGGTTCGTCGATGTTTGGCGCGGCCAGGATTGGGTTGGTTGCCAGTATGGCTTTTATTTCTTCCAATCTGGCTGTGGCAGCGCCCGTCCACTCGAAGTGTCCGGTGCGCCAAAGGAGGCGATAAAGGGGTAATGCCTTTTCTCCTTAGCGAGAGATAAAGCGGTTAGAGCCGCCACACATCCGGTTAATTTCTGAATTTGTTTGAGGTCCATTGGGATAGCCAACTATGATAGAGATCGGATTTTGGCCGGATTAGCTTCAATTCCTCTACTGGAGACAATGAAACCCAGGAGCTTTTCGGCTGGTACATCGAAAACGCATTTTTCTGGATTGAGCTTGATGTCGTATGTTCGGAGGTTGTCGAATGTGAGCCTCAAGTCGTCTATTAGAGAGTCGACGTGTTTGGTTTTGACGACCACATCATCTATGTATGCCTCTACTGTTTTGCCGATCTGTTTCTCCAGACATGTCTGAATCATGCGCTGATATGTTGCACCGGCGTTTTTGAGCCCAAAAGGCATTGTGTTGAAACAGAAGGGGCTGTATGGTGTGATAAATGCCGTTGCAGCTTGGTCGGACTCCGCCATCTTGATTTGGTGGTAGCCGGAGTATGTGTCGAGGAAACACAATGAATCGTGTCATGTAGTAGCATCGATAATTTGATCGATGCGGGGGAGGGGGAAGGGATCCTTTGGGCAAGCCTTGTTGAGGTCCTTGAAATCGACACATAGGCGCCAAGATTTGTCCTTCTTTGGTACCATCACTAGGCTTGCTAGCCAGTCGGGGTGTTTTATTACTCTAATGAATCGGGCGTCCAATAACTTGGCTAGTTCCTCTCCCATAGCTTGTCTCTTAGGTTCAGAGAAACGCCGAAGAGTCTGCTTGACCGGCTTGAATCCCTTTAGAATATTAAGGCTGTTGTCGGCCAGCCTGCGTGGGATTCCTGGCATGTCTGAGGGGTGCCAGGAGAATATGTCCCAATTCTCGCACAGGAACTCTCGTAGTGCAGCGTCCACGGCGGGGTTTAACTGTGCCTCGGTGGAGGCTATTTTTGTAGGGTCCGTTGGGTGGACTTGGAATTTGACTTTTTCATCCGCTGGTTTAAAAGAGGTGGACTTGGATCTCTTGTCAAGTATCACGTCGTCCCTGTCCACTGTGGAGCCTAGCGAAGTTAATTCCTCGGCCGAAAGGGCTTCGGATAATGCCTCAAGGGCCAATGCGGCTGTTTTGTTTTCGGCGCGGAGTGCTGTGTCTGGATCACTAGTGAGAGTGATGATTCCGTTGGGCCCGGGCATTTTGAGCTTCATGTACCCGTAATGGGGTATGGCTTGGAAGATCGTGAACGCTCCCCGCCCTAAAAGGGCGTGGTATCCGCTACTGAACGGGGCCACTTGGAATGTAATTTCTTCGGACCTATAGTTCTCCGGCGTGCCGAATACCACATCTAGTGTGATTTTCCCAGTACAGCGTGCTTCCCGACTAGGGATGATTCCTCTGAAGGTTGTGCTGCTTTGCTCAATGTGGTTCCAGTCTATTTCCATTTTTGAAGAGTTTCCTCATAGATGAGGTTTAATCCACTGCCACCGTCCATGAGTACTTCGGTATGACGAAAGCCATCCACAATTGGACTGAGGACCAGTGCAGCTGGTGCTCGGGCTGTTCGGAATTTAGGTTCGTCACTGGCATTGAAGGTAATAGCCGTGTCACTCCATGGATTTATTGCTGCCACGTGGCAGATTTTGGCAAGGCTGCGGAGTGTTCGCTTGCGCCTATTATTTGATGCGAAGGTTTCAAAGACTGTTAATACCGTATTGTTATCCCCGGGATGGTGCTCTATGGCATATGGGATGAGAAGATCCTCACCACTTTTGGCCACCTGCCAGAGTACCCAACATGCTCTAAGGCTGTGTGTTGGTATGGTATCCGCTGTACTATGAATTTTGCAGGGTCCATTGAGCCATCCCTCCAATACGGTTCTACGCCCTATAGAGGGTTTTTGCTTCTTTGTAATTAACTCGGGTGTCTTATGATAGTGCACCCTTTTACTTCGGACTGGGTGTATATTTGAAGCCGTATTATCCCAAAATTTCGTTTCGATTTTCAAGGCGCTTTCCATCGCACAGTACTTTTGTACTATGGACTCCAAGTCAGCGAAGCGTGATATGTCACGGCGACTTATGGCGTTAAGGATTCCCTTGTTCGTGTAATTATTGCGGAAAAATGAGACTGCGTCTTCCTCGCGACAGTCCTTAACCTTGTTCATCACAAGGAGGAATCTGGCCCAATAATGATGTACTGTTTCCTGGGGCGCTTGCCTGATGTGGGAAAGATCGTTTATGTTTGGGTGTGTGGGTGGATTTGAGTCCGAACCCTTACCCAATCTGAGACCCAGGGGCCGAGGAGTTTCCAAGCTTGGAAGTTCGGGTTCCAGGATGTTGCCCGATAAGTCTGGCCCACCGCCTGACTCTAGGTTCAGGGCTTGGGTCATGTCCTCCCGTAAACGGGTATCCGGCTCGGAGAGCTCAGGAATCCGGACATAGTTAGTCCTCAAGATAGAGGAAGAATTGCTGCATTGTTCCTCCACCACCGCAATATGACGGGTGACCGGTGGAGAGTTAACCTCCCTTTGATCGGGTTTAAGCCCAATCCGATCATAGTCCGTAGCGACTCCCAAGGCGGCGATGCGATCCAAGAGCTCATTTAGGGATGAGAGCTCCATTGGATCCATCTGCTCGGCAAATTCCGAGCTGATGTGGAGGCGGTTTTCGATGACCCAAGAAGTCATCGTCGGTGCAGCAGCCGAACGGGCGGTCATGATGAAACTACCTAGCTGGAGAGTTTGGCCGACAGCCAGGGCTCCCCCGGCGGTAATGTTGTTTTTAACAACGAGACGAGGCATCCTTCCTTACGGTGACAGCACAGTGGAACTCTCAATGAAAGCACCAATGTCGGTGTCAAAACCGGCGGATCTCGGGTAGGGGGTCCCGAACTGTGCATCTAGGCGGATGGTAACAGGAGGCAGGGGACACGATGTTTACCCAGGTTCGGGCCCTCTTGATGGAGGTAATACCCTACGTCCTGCTTGATTGTTCTTGATAATATGAGTAGTACAAGAGTTGATCTACCACGAGATCAGAGAGGCTAAACCCTAGAAGCTAGCCTATGGTATGATTGTTGTTGTTGGTCCTACGGACTAAACGCTTCGGTTTATATAGACACCGGAGGGGGCCAGGGTTACACAGAGTCAGTTACAAGGAAGGAGATCTATATATCCGTACTGCCAAGCTTGCCTTCCACGCCAAGGAGAGTCCCATCCGAACACGGGACGAAGTCTCCAATCTTGTATCTTCATGGTCCAACAGTCCGGCTGTCCGGATACCCCCTAATCCAGGACTCCCTTAGTCCCCATTGTAATCTGTGTCAAATTTTGATCATAAATTTAAATAATGAAATGTTAGTGCGTGTCACATGCACTAGTCCATCCGTCTAGGTGAGTAAGTCATCTTAGGCTGTGCACCGTGACCAAGGAGGAGGAGAAAACGAGAAACGTTAATGTTTATTTTATTTGCTAATTAATAGTATTGCATGCAATGAACTAACCACTGCATGTCGTGTTTGATATCTCAAGTCATTAAAAGCATGCACACTCTTTATCTCTTATTGGTTGATATGTCAAGAAACAAGAAACGAGGTAGAAGTTAATGCACCGCGCCTAAGTGTTTTGAGATTATTTGGTTTTCGTAAGATGACTTACACACCTAGACGGAGGGATTACAATGGTGAGGAATAAACTAGTTAAATCTTTGGTCAAAATTTAGCACAAATTACAATGGTGAGGAATAAACCAGGAGGGAGTAGTAGTTTAGAAGCCCAAATAAATGAGTGAGGCTCCTTATTGTTACTCTCCACTGTGACTAGTCTTGTGGGAAAAGCTGGGGAAGCCGCCAAAAGAACTGGCCGTATGAGTAGTAGCTAGGGATCGAGTGTGCGAGATGAACTGCAAAAAGTAAATGTAGAGAGATGAAATGCAAAAAAGACGGAGGGATGTGATGGTTGCTTGTCCGTTTATTTTACCAGGCCACTTATTACTGGGAGTGGTTGGGTTTTGTGATATGACGGCTTTACTGCCGCGCCATGAGCGGGGTGAGAGGTGAGACTCCCGTGCAGCGCCGCCCTCTACACTTGTACTACATCGGTCGTGGTTTATTACTCCCCCATTGAATTTGACTAAAGATTTAACTGACAAAATGTTAGTGCATGTCAACAAAAACTATATCATTGGATTTGTATTTGAACGTAGTTTTGAATGATATAATTTTAGGTGACATGCATCAGCATTTATCGTACTATATATAATGTTAGTTCAATTTTTGGTTGTACTAACCTATAGTAGTAAGGTGCCCGTGCGTTGCACCGAAGAGTGAAATGCATTGATCGAGGAGTTGTTTATTTTGACAAAGGATGTGGGGGTCATCTCATGTGTAACGGGTATCGATAGGTTTCTTCGGATATTATTTCATCTCTAGAGCTCACAAACATTAGGGTGAAATAGACAAAAAGGTATCTTTTGCAAACAAAAGTGTTCAACTGTTCAACCTGCATCCAAAACTTGTGAAGAAACAACACTTATTGTGCTTTGCAAGAAATGATCTTGAAGAATTAGTTTTTGAGTATCGATTGTTATACATGTTGGCTACAGATGACATAGCACTTTCTTATAGTCAACAGTTGGCTATACTATTAAGTAATATTAACCATGCCCTTATACACCTAGACAGAGGGATTAAATCAGGATGACTTGCAAGCGGGCAGAGGAGATGTAAGAAATGGTTCATCATAAGTCTTTCACCAGTACTGTAGTAAAAATTCATACATGGAAGATTCTAGACTAAACCATAAACGGATACACTTTTATTCATGCGCAATACTCCAATAGAGCAAGATCTTGCATGGAAGTCTCCACATGCTTAGACAATGGATTACATTGAGCGAAGACTAATGATCAACATTTAACTTGATAATGCGTATGTCCAGGTGAACCTCCTTGGAGTCCCCGTGCACCGCATCGGCGGGTAAAGGATGCCATGGGTTTTCCATGTGCACATTGGCGGGATAGTCCCAGCTCCCTAGAGTCCAAGTCCGTTCGATGAGGCCGGTGTCGCCGCCCACGTGACCCGGAGGGGTAGTAACACTGACCACGCACCCGTACATCGGCCTTGTGTCAGTGTCAGCGTCAGCGGTGTCTCCCCTGACACACATTACAGAGACGAGGCTGCGGCCTGCGCGGGCCTCGCTGGTGCCCACGATCAAGAGGAAGACGCTATCGTCCTCCTCCGAGACTAGCAGGCGGCGGTGATCCTCCAGCGACTCCGGCATGGTGAATGGGTAGCACGTCTCGTACTTGATGTTCTCCGCCAAGGGCCAGCAGTGACCGCTACACGCATCCGTGAGGTGGTGCACCATGTCCTCCGGCGAGCCACAAAACGGCATCGGGCACTCATAGCAGTGGACGAAGGGCTCCTTGGAGGCATCGACCAGGCCGTCCATGAAACAGGAGTGGCTGTAGGGGACGTTGCGCCAGTTGAATATATGAGCAAGAGACTACGAGATTTAGTCCGAATAAGCACAAAATAAATCATGAATTCTACCACGATTTCGAACAGGAAGGACATAAACACATACGGTGCAACGGGAGCAGCACCGTTGGCGTTGAGGTTGTTGCCCATGTCCAAACACCATGTAGACACGGTCTTTGAGCATGGTTCGTAGTCGTTCCACGCTCGGGCATTGAAGTTTGTAACTATTTTAGATTAGAATATACTACTCCTCCGGTGCTAGTAGTAGAGCAGAGTCCTACTCTACTACTCTACTCAAGCAAGTTAGGGCATAGCACTGTAGGGAGTACCAGTACTGTGATCACTCAAGCAAGTTGTCTGGCATCGACATGACCCTATGCTGCTGGTATGTGTCTCGTAAGTCAAGCGGCATGCTGTAGTCATCATCACCTGTCCACTTCCTACAGCACATATTCGCTTCTCCATCTTTGTCCGCACATAATCTCGTCCAATCTTCCATCCCCGCTAAGGCGCCTCCCCCCTCGTCCGAAACCCAAGCACTAACAATGGCAGAACCGAGCAGCGTCCGCCAAAAGAGTGGCTGGAATTCGCTCCCCATAGAGGTAATCAAGCTCATTGTTTCGCGTGTGGACAATCTCAGTACCATGCCGCTCGCCGCGTGCTCGTCGGGGCTGTACCGTTTACTCAAAGCCCTCAGGCCGGAGCTTTTTAAGCCAGATCCTTGCTTGCTGATGCCGCCTGATCTTCAGAAACGGCATGTCAGGCATCATAACAATCATAGGGTGGCGAGCATCAACCCCTTGACTGCGATCAGATCCCCGTCAGCCTCAACTACATTAACGGTATGTACTGGGTCGGCATGAACACGTCTTGGATGGTGCTCATCGACGGTCGCGGCAGCTAGATGCTCGTGGAGATCTACACCCGGCGATTGATCCCCCTTCCTTTGATTAACACTGCACTGCTTTGGCACCGTGGCCCAGAATACTCGGAATCTTACAGTAGCCAACATGATACCAAGTTTGATTTGCTCAAGGTTGTAATCTGCCAAGTGCCCACAAGATCTGCGAATTATAAAGACTTCAGGCTAATTGCATTCTTCAACCGTGGTCTCGCCTATCTGACAAGTCACCGCGGTAAGTGGATAAATCTGCACGTCCATCGCAGGATCATACATCCTCCATGGTTCTCTGATGCCATTGAACACAAGGGCTTCATTTACGCTGTCGACTCCTTCTATGGCTGGACGTATTGCTGGCCTACTCCAGTCATCGCTACAAACGGCTGTTTAAGCAGTATGTTACTTTCCTATGATATCATGATGGCTTGCTTATATTACTATCAACATTTGCTGAAAAAATATTCATGCTCATAACATGCTGTTCTTAAGATTGACTAAATCAAGAGCCCTTTTTTATTTGACTCTAACTTGATATGATGTTGTAGGCCGCCTGGTGTCCCTACCCTTCCTAATCCCAGAACCTTTCAAAGAAAAGTGGCATGGCAGTTGCAGGTGGTTCCTGGCTCGATCAGACGACGACGAAAAGATTGATGATCGTTCACACGTACCAGACGTGTTGTTTCGCGGAATACAATCACAGTCACTGCAAGGTCTTTGAGCAGGATCCCAGCTTCTCTGGGCCTTCAGGAATTTTTGACTGGAGGCTGGTAAGTAGCCTTGGTACACGCTCTCTGTTTGTCGGACTGAATTATCCGATTAACCAAGAGATAACCGACGCCAAGGATCATGATGGCAGCGCGGTGTCGTTCATTAGGCAAAACTGTGTGTACACAGCGTACCATGCGTCTCTGCATGCACCATACCCTGATATGTGCCGCCACGCTCTGCAGCCCAAAGTAGGAGAGAGGGTCGCAAGTATCAGACTTCGACTTGCTGGCTGGAGTTTCCCTCGTCAGGCACCCATCTGGTTCAAGACGTCAGCCAATCTCCACAGCTTAATAAATAGTAACGTCTAACTGAGCCAGTTAGTTAGATGCGCACACTTGGTGTAGTAGGATCTTTATTTAGTTTGATGCATACACTTGTTCTTTTTTGGTAGCCCTTTTGTAATGATGGCTGATGTTTGGTTTGGAAGAGGGAGCTGCGTCTTCACTCTTCTGGCCTACTTACTGCTTCTGTTGCACCCCCAGCCCTGGTTGCTGCTGCTGCTGTTTTCAATGTACAATCAGTAGTATATTTCGTCTGTTGGTTGAATAAATGTGTTGTTAGAATGACAAACACAATGTTTTGGAAGTCGTTTCATGGTTCGATCCTTTAGTGCCCCGTACCGTATGTAGCGCATACTATTTTTCGTACGGAACACATTTTCCACTTGTTGATAACATGCAACCCACTGATGAAGGCCCAATAGAGAAGCCCATAATTAACTGGAAGGGAGGCTCTCACATGAATCCGGCCCAGGTACATGCTCATGGTCCCCTAAACATAAATAAGTAAATAAATAAATAAAGCTAAATGCTCATTCCCTAGTTCTTTGGGAAAATAGGTAGCCCAGTATTTCTTTTTGAAGAATACCCAAGCCAGGCCTATTTGTTTTCTCCGAATTACTGGGATGAAAATCTTTCAAGACGAGGAGGGATGCATTCCAGCCTGGCTTAAGAGTATGGTCAATGTCTGTTAAAAGTAATATCAAAAGGGGTTGAAAATTCTAAAAAAATTATAGCAAATGGGATATAAGTTTCTTTTTTTTTGTTCTTCACTGATATCTTATACGTATTTCATTGGATTTAACATGACATAGTACTAATTTATTTTTAAATTTGGTTTAGTATGGCTATTAATTTTTGGATTAAGAATATTTCGTTCCCCAGCAAAAATTTGCAAATTTTCAAAATTTCCCACATATTTAGTTAATTTTTTGACTCTGATACTGACCAGAAAATGGCCAGCAAATCTAAAAATGGAAAGCAGGCTGCAATAAATTCCATATGAATTAGAAAATGAGTAAAAATTATAAAAATAATAGCAAATGGGCTGTACATGCCACAGATTTCGAGGCTGACTTGTTTACGCAAGGCTTTGTCAGTGAACACACGGTTCTAGCAGCAGTCACTATTGGATGTCCATCCAGCGGCTGACGTGCTACTTCAATCTCTGATCTTCCTGCTCCAGCCGCCTAAACTAGCGCTGGCGGGACTGCCTGCTCCCTCCTCTTGTGGCCCGGTGTGATGCCGCACAGGCTTCCCCGGCCCACCCTACTCCCTCCGCTGGCCTGGCCGCACGCAATCAACTGCCTCCTTATTACGCGAAAAAATGATTCCTCCCACTGACATCTGGGGTGCACCGGTTGGGAGGCTGACCTGTGGGCCTACTAAGTTTACGCGTACGCAGGGCTTGTTAACCTAGTCAACAAATGATTCTAGCAGCAGTAACTGTTGGATTTGAATCGAACGGTCCTGCTGCTTCTTCAATCGCTGCTCTTCTTGCACCAGCCGCCCAAAACCAGCACCGGGGAGACCGCCTGCTCATGCCTCCAGTGGCCGGCTGTGCTACCGTTGAGGCCTCATCGCCCCCTACTACTCCCACCGCTAGCCAGGCCCTGCGTCGACAGCAGCCTCACACCGCAGCCGAACCAGTGAACCCTCGTACTCCTCTCTGCGTGGGCATCCACTACCTCGTCTTCCCCGACTCCGTGTCGTCCCCTTCCTAGGCCTCGCCATCGTCCACCGCCTTGGTGCTCTCGGCGCGGCGTGGTCAACATGGTCAACGACATTCCATCGGAAGAGTACTGTACGTGGAGAGGCTGACAGCTAGGTCCACGGCCACATCCCAGTTTTTTTGTGATTTGCCAAGTAAGTCGCTTTGTCAGGCCTGTTGGGCTGCAAATCTTTCAAGACGAGGAGAGCTTTCATTCGGCTGGCCGAGAAAATGGCCCATCAGTAATGAGAAATGGGTTGTACATTTTTAAAACACATCAAACCGGCAATTAGTTTCAAATATCTTTTTTTCATTTTGAGATTTTAAATTACATTAATTTTTATGCGTGGAGAATTTGTTGGATTTTATATTCATATACATTTATTTTTAAAATCAGTTTGAATCTGAGTCGAAATTTCGGGATTAAAAACAGTTCGGACCGCACCGAAATATGCAAAATTTCGTATAATTTTTTAACTGTGGCCACAATATGGGCTGTAATGCTAACAAAAAGAATATGGGCTCAAAAGAAAACCTTAATAATTAGCAGATGGTTTGTAAATTATTAGAAATAATGGCAGATGGGCCGTATGCTGTTTTCCATAGATTTGACGCTTTCCTCAAAAAAGGTTGACGCACAAGAAGTGACTGTTGGATGGCCATCCAACGGCCGTCGTGCTTCTTCAATCTCTGATCTTCCTGCTCTAGCCGCTCAAACAAGCGCCAGCGGGACTGCCTCCTCCCTCCTCCCCGCGGCTGGCTCTGCTGCCGCGCAGGCCTCACCGCCCCATCGTACTCCCGTCGCTGGCCTAGCCATCCCTCTATCTACTCACCCACACCTGCTGTTATTCTCCGGCGACGGCAGACGTACCAGTAAACCCTTGTATAGTCGTACTCCCCTCCGTGTGGGAAACAACTGCCGAGTCTTGCCTGCCTCCGTGTCGTTCCCTTGCTAGGCCTCACCGTCGTCCACCGCCCTGGTGCTCATGGCGCGGCCTGGTCAACGTGGTCAACGACCGACATGCATCTGAAGTGGACTGCACGTGGAGAGGCCGACAGCTGGGTCCACGGCCACACGCAAGGAAATGCCTCCTTATTACACGCAAAATAATGATTCCTCCACCTGACATCAGGGACCGAAAGGGCCTCTATATTTCGCGAAAAAACGTTACCGCCGCTGACAGCTCGGACCCACCAGCTATATCTTCGCACGCAAGGAAGTGCCTCCTTATTACGCACAAAAAATGAATACTCCCCCTGTTAGCTGGGACCCAGTATAGTGGCAGGCTGACTTGTGGGCCTACTAAGTTGACGGGGACGGAGAGCTTTGTTAACTTAGTCAATATGCACGATTCTAGCTCCAGTGACCGTACGATGTCCATCCAACGGACGTAGTGCTTCTTCAACCTCTGGTCTTCTTGCTCCAGCCACCCAAACCAGCGCCGGTCGTGCCTCGTGCTCCTGCCTCCCGTGGCCGGCTGTGATGCGGAGGAGGCCTCCCCGCCCCTACTACTCCCACCGCTGGCCAGGCCATCCCTCTACTGACCCACACCCCCTGTTATTCTATCGCGACGGCAGCCTCACACCGCAGCGAACCAGTGAACCCTTGTACTCCTCTACGCGTGGGCATCCACTGCCGCGTCTTCCCCGGCTCCACGTCGTCCCCTTCCTAGGCCTCGCCGTCGTCCACCGCCCTGGTGCTCTCGGCATGGCATGGTCAACGTGGTCAAGGAACGGCTTCCATCGGACATGGACTGTACATGGAGAGGCTGATAGCTGGGTCCACGACCGCAGCAAGGAAGTGCCTCCTTATTACATGCAAAATAATTATTCCTCCACCTGACAGCGGGGACCCACCGGACGGGCCACCGTATCTCGCGAAAAAAATGTTTCCCCCCTGACTGCTGGGACCCACCAGCTACATCTTCGCACGCAAGGAAGTGCCTGATAGCCGGGACCCACCTGGTCGAAGCGTATGTAGCGTTCTCATTCTGGTCGCGAACGTGTACGTACATATATACTGGTGGATGTAGAGGCGCACACGTGTCGTAGTAGAGGCGCGCACGTAGCATGTACATGTATGTACAACGACCAGGGTGCAAGAAAGAAAATACGGCCATGTATGTGTACACATGGGCGGGGTCTCGGACGCCTACTCGCGCATACGTACGGCCATGGCTCGTGTACATGGCTGGGTCGGAACGGAGAAACAACGTCGTCGTCGTGTTCATGGGGAGGCAACGGAATGCGTCGTGTTCATGGGGAGGCAACGGAATGCGTTGTGTTCATCGGGAGGCAACGGAACGCGTGGGAGCCAACCGGCTGGGTCGGAACGGAATGCGTGGTCGTGTTCATCGGGAGGGCTTGGAAGGAACAGGCAATGGAAACGAGGCCTGGCGTACCGCAAAACGGAGGAAACATACCTCCTACATTCAGAACGGGGTCCTGTTGATCGGGAGGGGTGTGGCATACCGCAAAACGGAGGAAACAGACCTCCTACGGTCGAAATGGGGGTCCTGTTGATCGGGAGGGGTGTGGCGTACCGCAAAACGGACGAAACGGACCTCCTACGGTCGAAACGGGGGTCCTGTTGATCCGGAAGGGGTGTGGCGTACCGCAAAACGGACGAAACGGACCTCCTACGGTTGAAACGGGGGTCCTCTTCATCGGGAGGGGTGTGGCGTACCGCAAAACGGGACTCCACGGGATACTGTTCATCTCCACCGCCGACCTCCTCCAGCCTCCACAGGCTACCGTCGACCTCCTCCAGCCTCCACAGGCTCCTGTTCATCCAGCCTCCACCGCGCGCTACTCCACCGGCTACTGTTCAACCACCCCTCCACGGGCACCCCTCCACTGTCTACTGTTCATCCAGCCCTCCACACCACGGGGTCCTGTTCAACCACCCCTCCACGGGCACCCCTCCACCGTCTACTACTCATCCAGCCTTCCACACCACGGGGTCCTGTTCATCTAGAGGCAACTCCACCGCTCACTATTCATCCACCCCCCGCAACGCTCACTGTTCATCCAATCGATCGGCTTCAGTTAGCAGCAGTAGCGAAGGAATCGCTCGATCGGGTTCAGTTAACAGGCATCGATCGATCGCTCGGGTTCAGTAATGCGTAGCCTGCAGTGCAATCGCTCGGGTTCAGTTATAGCCCAATGCCTCGCTCGGGTTCAGTTAGAGCCAACGCCTCACACACACGCGCATCGCTCGGCCCTCGACCTCCCACCGTAACCGGGAACTCCCTGAAATTTTCCTCCCCCTCGCTTCTACCATGATTTTTTCCGTCATGGATGGCCCAAAGAATGTCATGCAGCCGCGTCTCCGGCCCGCCCAGGACGAAATGCCCATTTTCTGTCATGATTTTTTGTCATAGAAGTAGGAGCCCACCACATCTATGATGATACTGGGTTTTGTCACAATTATCGTCATAGAAGTGTCATATGTATGACAGAAAACATTTTCGTTCGGCCCAAAATGTCACGGATGTGTCTTTTTTTGTAGTGCTGCGGAAACGACAAAATTCTTTTGGGTTCGCTTCTGAGGGTTCGGGAAATCATCGATGTCATAGGCTTGGGATTATGTCAAATGGAGCTACAAGACTCCCACAAGCCCACATGGCGCGACCCTAGGAGGGGTGTGGCTTGGGCTTATGGGGCCAACATCCCACTTCCGTCCACCTCTTAAAGCTTCTGGTGCTGCATATTTTCCATAAAAAATCCTCGTAAATTTTCTTTGCGTTTGGACCTTCCTAGGTATGGATTTTCTACGAAACCAAAAACATGCACACAAAAAACAGGAACTGGCGTTGGGCACTAAATTAATAGGTTAGTCCAGAAAAATAATATAAAATGACATATAAAGCATACAGAAGTAATAATATAGTAGCATTTAACGATAAAAATTACATATACGTTTGAGACATATCATGGTGCAACTTGCCAACCGCACGACATGGGGTCGCCGCCGGCGACCTCACCGGCACGCCACAGTACCGGTGCAACCTCCCCTTCTTCTCCCCTGGCAGTAGCACATACTCTTCCAGCTTCAACTGTTGTAGCATGACCGCGGGTGGGTTGCAACTTCTCCTGACAATGGTTGCATCTATATCCGTCGAGGTCCAACACATAGTTGCCGTGGTCACAACATCGTCGAAGGCCGTGTTACAGCATCACCGGAGGCTAGTTCCAGCATTTGTTAATGCTGATTCCAGCATAACTAAAGGCCAGGTTCCAGCATCTCCGGTGACTGATTCCAGCAATTGTGAAGGCCGGTTCCAGCATCACCGACGGCTGGTTCCAACATTGCCAAAGGCCTATTCTAGCATCATCGAGGGTCAGGTTCCCAGAATCACCGACGAATGGTTCCAGCATCGTCGAAGGCCGGTTCCACAGTTGAAGCTTTTCCCACATTGCTTGAAGCTTTATCCAGCATCCGGGCATGGCGGTTGCAACATCCCACCGACCATGTGGTATCCGTCGTTGTATCAACCGTAGCATCTTCGGTGCTCACGGGTTGCAACACTTAGTGGCACGATTGTAGCACGAGGAAGGTGGGGATAGGGATTTGACTGTGCTGCAGAAAGGGCGGGAGAAAAAAGGAGCATTGGCGTAAAGTTGTTTGCGATGGGGAGAAGAAAAAAAAAGGAGCAAGCGGGAGCTGGAAGAAGCAGCAAAGGAGAGGTAGATATCGCTCGATGGGGGGAAAGTGTGGCCAGAAGCAATGCTGAAGGGATAAGGTCGCGACTCGCGAGGCCACAGACAGCATGACATGCACATGACTGATACTTCTCCAATGTATCTATAATTTTTAATTGTTCCATGCTATTATAGTATCAATCTTGGATGTTTTATACGAAATTACATATCATTTTTTGGGACTAACTTATTAACCTAGTGCCCAGTGCCAGTTGCGATTTTTGGCTTTTTAGAAAATCAATATCAAACGGAGTTCAAATGAAGAAAAAAATTGGATTAATTTTTTCTGGACCAGAAGGGACCCTAGAAGGCTCAGGAGAAGACCTGAAGGGCCACGAGGGAGCGACAAGCTCGGGAGGCGCCCCCAGGCTTGTGGGCCCCTCGTGGTACCTCTTGAACTAATTCCACCTCTATAAATTCCCAAATATTCCCAATACATCGGAGAGCCACCCAAAATACTTTTTCCATCGCCGTAAGTTTCTATTCTTCCGTGATCCCATCTGGAGGCCTTTTTCGGTACTCCGCCGGAGGGGGAAACAATCACGGAGGGCCTCTACATCAAGCTTGCTTCCCTTCCAATGCTGTATGAGTAGTTTACCACAAACCTATGGGTCCATAGCTAGTACCTACATGGCTTATTCTCTCTCTTTTATCTTCAATACAATGTTCTCCTCTATGTTCTTGGAGATCTATCTGATGTAATCTTCTTTTGCGGTGTGTTTGTTGGGATCCGATGAATTGTGGGTTTATGATCAGATTATTCATTAATATTATTTGAGTCTTGTCTGAACTCTTTTATGCATGATTGTTATAGCTTTGTATTTCTCCTCGATCTATCTGCTTGGTTTGGCCAACTAGATTGATTTATCTTGCAATGGGAGAGGTACTTTGTAATGGGTTCATTCTTGCGGTGATCTATATACCAGTGACAGAAAGGGACAATACATGTATTTGTATTATTGCCATTAAGGGGAAAACGACGGGGTTTATTCATATTGCTTGGATTTCTTTGTCTACATCATGTCATCTTGCTTAAGGCGTTACTCCATTCTTTATGAACTTAATACTCTAGATGCATGATGGATAGCGGTCGATGTGTGGAGTAATAGTAGTAGATGGAGGCAGGAGTTGGTCTACTTGTCTCAGATGTCACACCTATATACATGATCATTGCCTTGGATATCGTCATGATTATTTGCTTTTCTATCAATTGCCCAATAGTAATTTGGTTACCCACCATATGATATTTTCAAGAGAGAAGCCTCTAGTGAAAAATATGGCCCCCGGGTCTACTTCTTATCATATATTAAAATAAAAAATACCTTGCTGCAATTTTTCTTTACTTATTTTATTTTGTGTTTTAATTATCTATCACTACCAGATTTGGTCCTTGCAATTAACCGTCAAGGGATTGACAACCCCTTGTTCGTGTTGGTGCAAGTATTTGTTATTTTGTGTGTAGGTACTACTAACGAGGTGTTGCGTGGTTCTCCTACTGGATTGATAACCTTGGTTCTTAACTGAGGAAAATACTTATCTCTACTGTACTCCGTCATCCTCTCCTCTTCGAGGAAATCCCAACACAGCTCACAAGTAGCATGGGCTAGGATAAAAAGCATATGATACATCTCCAACGTATCTATAATTTTTGATTGCTCCATGCTATATTATCTACTATTTCGGACATTATTGGGCTTTATTATCCACTTTCATATTATTTTTGGGACTGACCTATTAACCGGAGGCCCAACCCAGAATTGCTGTTTTTTGCCTGTTTTAGGGCTTCAAAGAAAAGGAATATCAAACGGAGTCCAAACGGAATGAAACCTTCGGGAATGTGATTTTCTCAACGAATAAGACCAGAGAGACTTGGACCCTATGTAAAGAAATAAAACAGGAGGCCACGTGGTAGGAGGGCGCGCCTGCCTACCCTAGGCGTGCCCTCCACCCTCGTGGGCCCCCTGTTGCTCCACCGATGTACTCCTTCCTCCTATATATATCCACGTACCCCCAAACGACCAGACAGGAGCCAAAACCCTAATTCCACCACCGTAACTTTCTGTATCCACGAGATCCCATCTTGGGGCCTGTTCCGGAGCTCCGCCGGAGGGGGCATCGATCACGGAGGGCTTCTAAATCAACACCATAGCCTCTCTGATGAAGTGTGAGTAGTTTACCTCAGACCTCCGGGTCCATAGCTAGTAGCTAGATGGCTTCGTCTCTCTTTTTGGATCTCAATACAATGTCCCCCCCCCCCTCTATTGTGGAGATCTATTCAATGTAATCTTCTTTTTGCGGTGTGTTTGTTGAGATCGATGAATTGTGGGTTTATGATCAAGTCTATCTATGAACAATATTTGAATCTTCTCTAAATTCTTTTATGTATGATTGGTTATCTTTGCAAGTCTCTTCGAATTATCAGTTTGGTTTGGACTACTAGATTGATCTTTCTTGCAATGGGAGAAGTGCTTAGCTTTGGGTTCAATCTTGCAGTGTCCTTTCCCGGTGACAGTAAGGGCAGCAAGGCACGTATTGCATTGTTGCCATCGATGATAACAAGATGAGGTTTTCTTCATATTGCATGAGTCTATCCCTCTACATCATGTCATCTTGCTTAAGGCGTTACTCTGTTTTTAACTTAATACTCTAGATGCATGCTGGATAGCGGTCGATGAGTGGAGTAATAGTAGTAGATGCAGGCAGGAGTCGGTCTACTTGTCTCGGACATGATGCCTATATACATGATCATACCTAGATATTCTCATAACTATGCTCAATTATGTCAATTTCTCAACAGTAATTTGTTCACCCACCGTAGAATACTTATGCTCTTGAGAGAAGCCACTAGTGAAACCTATGGCCCCCGGGTCTATCTTCATCATATTGATCTCTTACTACTTAGTTATTTCCTTTGCTATTTACTTTGCCTTTATTTTACTTTGCATCTTTTATCATAAAAATACCAAAAATATTATCTTATCATATCTATGAGATCTCACTCTCGTAAGTGGCCCTATAGGGATTGGCAGCCCCTATTTGCGTTGGTTGCGAGGATTTATTTGTTTTGTGCAGGTGCGAGGGACTCGCACGTAGCCTCCTACTGGATTGATACCTCGGTTCTCAAAAACTGAGGGAAATACTTACGCTACTTTGCTACATCATCCCTTCCTCTTCAGGGAAAACCAGCAGTGCTCAAGAGGTAGCAAGAAGGATTTCTGGCGCCGTTGCCGGGGAGGTCTACGCAAAAGTCAACATACCAAGTACCCATCACATACCCTTATCTCCCGCATTACATTATTTGCCATTTGCCTCTCGTTTTCCTCTCCCCCACTTCACCCTTGCCGTTTTATTCGCCCTCTCTCTCTATTCTCCCTCTCTATTTGCCTCTTTTTGTTCGCTTGCTTTTTGTTTGCTTGTGTGCTAGTTTGCTTGCTTGTCACGATGGCTCAAGATAATACTAAATTGTGTGACTTCACCAATACCAACAACAATGATTTTATTAGCACTCCGATTGCTCCTCTTACCGATGCTGAATCTTGTGAAATTAATACTGCTTTGCTGAATCTTGTCATGAAAGATCCGTTCTCCGGCCTTCCTAGTGAAGATGTCGCTACTCATCTAAATAGCTTCGTTGATTTGTGTGACATACAAAAGAAGAAAGATGTGGATAATGATATAGTTAAATTGAAGCTATTTCCTTTTTCACATAGAGATCATGCTAAAGCTTGGTTTTCGTCTTTGCCTAAAAATAGTATTGATTCATGGAACAAGTGCAAAGATGCTTTTATCTCTAACTATTTTCCTCCCGCTAAGTGTCGGTGTACTAGAGTAGGGGTACCCTAGTATCCCAAACTCGTGCACGGGCAGTTGCAGCGCCGCGCGGCAAGGCTTGCCGGACGATCGCCAGAGTCCTCCGTGGGTTCCTTTGGAGCCATTCAAGAACAAAGCATTCAAGATGAAGAGACAAGGCCCCGGCAAGAGGATCTTGCCGGGAAGAGACAAGGCCCCGGCAAGAGGAGCTTGCCGGGAAGGCCAACCACGACACTTCAAGAAACTTGCCGCTATGCACCGCACGTCCCGGCAAGGTCCGGTGAGCGACAAGCTTCTGGACTCGACAAGACGACGACCCCGACAAGGTACTTGCCGGGGGCCCGCTGCCACTCTGTACCCACGCTCCAGCGCACCCACCCGCGTGTCGCCATGAGGCTTCCTCAGGGGCGCGTGGCGGGAGCCTGTGCAGCCAGGGGTACGCGGTGGCAAGCGGAGATGAAGAGAAGGCCATCGTGGCAAACGGTGGCGCTCCTAACGGTCACTTTTTGCACTGTTTAGGCAACTCAGACGGGCATTCAATGACCTTGTCCCCTGCCGTCAGAGTTAGGTAGGGTGCACTGTGTCCACAGTAGCGGTAGCTGCACCTACCGCATCCTTTTTCATTTTTACCCTTATAGTCTACGTTGCCACCTGTCGGTGACCCCTTGAAAGTATAAAAGGAGGCCCAAGCGCAACATAGAGGAGGTTCGGCTCATTCGAAACATCAGGAACACTCTCACGCTCGGTCTGGCAGCGTCCATCGCTCCTGAGCCAGAATTCAATACACACAAACAAGCAGCAGTAGGGTTTTACGCATCCGTGCGGCCCGAAGCTGGGTAAAACTGCTCGCGTGTACTGCCTCGATCCGCTCTTTGCGCGGCCTCCACCCCCTCCGAACCGAAAGGGGCCCGGTCCCCATAGGTGTTGGCGGATCAGTTTCCCCGACATCTTTGGTGGCCCTCGCTAGCAGCGCCTCGTTGGCCTTGATGTCCTTCTTCAAGTCCGCCTCCCGTTTCTTGGCGCCGTCCAACGTCTCCGTCAGGGTGGCCAGCTTCAGCTCCAGATCAGCATTGGAATTCTTGGCGGCACGCAGCTCTTTGCCCTTCTCGGAGAGTTGGCCCTGTAGCTCACCGTGGGCAAGGGCGTCCTTCTCGCGCTCCCGCTTGAGCGCGGCAAGCTCTTCGCCACCCACCTTCAGATCAGCCTCCAGCTGCGCCACCTTTACTTCCAATTCCTTCTTGGCGGTCTCGGCAGCCGCAGCCGCATCCTTTTCCTCTTGGAGCGACCCGCCAAGTGCCAGTTCGCGCGCGGCAAGCTCCTCCTCGTGGCTGTCGAGGTTCACTTTCCGCTGAGCCAGCTCGCCTTCTCGCGTGTGCAGCTTCTCGCCGGTGAGCCGCTGCTGCTCTTCAGCTTCGGCCTTCTCGAGGAGGAAGGCCTTCCGCTCTTCAGCAAGCTGCTCCCGCTCCTCCGCCAAGGCCCGGAGAGCTTCCTGGCGAAAACCCCGGAGCTCCTCCGCGTGCTTCTCTATATCCACGCTCGCTTTCGCGACGAGCGCTTCCCGGGACTCCAACTTGACTTGGCGGGCGCGATAGAGCGCCAGCAGCCTCCGCAGCAGCCGCTCCTCCTCGGGCTCGTCACTGCTGCTTCCCGGCGCGTCAACGATCGACAACCCGGCGGAGGCGAGCACCTCCCCATCCAAAACTTCTCCTTCCACCAGCGCCTTGGAGCTTGACGCCCAAGGGAGCTTGATGAAGATGCCCTCGCCAGCCTTCAGATAGGCGCCGGGCTGGGGCTCCTTGGAGCCTGACGCTGCGGCAGTGGCGGAGGGGTCGGCGGTCAGTGCAGCGCCTGACGCTCCTGCGGCCTCAGGGCCGTCAGTGCGATCGCCAGATCCCCTGCCAGCTTCCTCGGCGGCAGCCTTGGCGGCCTCTTCACCGGCAGGCACATCGGCACCAGCTCCGTCTTCGGCGGCCACGGCATCATCAATGTTGCCGCGCGCGTCCTCTCCGTCGCCTGCCTCGATCTCCATCGGATCCGCGGAGGGTGGACCTGACGACTAGAGAAGAATGAGAAGTCAAACAAGCACTCAAGAAGAAAAATCAGCAGAAGAATACAAAGAAAGTTTCGGGCAGGAAGGATTACCTGTGCTGGGATCCGCTGTCATAAGCTCCACCACCGGCGGATCGTTAGTGCTCTCCTTTGCCGGAGACTCCTCCCTTGCCGGAGGCTCCTCCCTTACCGGAGAACGCTCCCTTGCCGGGGAGTTCGCCCTTGGCGGCGTAGTCGAAGCAGACGACGAGTCGGAGGAGATCACCACGCCCTCCTGATGAAGCTGTTCTGCTCCTGCACAAACAAACCAGTGATCAGATGTCAACAAAGGAAAAGAGCAACCACGCGCACCCAGAAGCAGAAAGTAAACCATATGCTTACGCTGGGGGCTGCACTGGGGGCTGCTCTGCGAAGTGATGGCCGGATCCGGCAAGGTGGTCTCGGGCGCGCCTCCTGTCGTCGCAGTGGGCTCGTCCTCGATGACCACCACCTGAGCCTTGGCCCTCTTCGCCGCCCTCTGGGCCAGAGTCCTAAAAAGGGAGAGTCCAGGGTGGGTCAGATCAGATGCAAGATAGGAATGGCAAGTTGAATAACTACAAGAACAACAAGGGAATCTTACTCTTCTTCCTCTTCCTCGTCGGAGCTGAGCGCGGAGAGGTCGAAGTTCGGCCCACCTCCGGCGCGACGAGGTGGAGGGGTGGGATCCCTTGACCGCTTGGCGGGGACTACGGCGCCAGTCCGAGATGACCCCGCCCCAGTGGCCACTGCGGCGGGAGGCGCACCCGCGGCAACCGTACTTGCCGCGGCGGAGCGCGTCGCGCGGCGCTGCGGCTGTTGACCAACTTGTCGCCCTGCTGCATCCCCGATCCTGCGGAGGCGCCTTCTTGGCTGCACTGGGGGATGCGTTCCGGGCCCTGTTCCCGGCAAGCTCCCCGGAGATGGCGGGCCGCTCGCACCCTCGGCGGACTCACTCAACTCGGCGTCGGGCGCGGCAAGCTCTTCTTCGCCTTCGGGCCACTCCCGCTCAGCAAGACTCATCGCCGATGCCGCGTCCGCTTCCTCCATCGTGAACCCAAATTCACCCGCGGCTGCGGCTGCCGCCGCCTCTTCCGCCCTGGTGGCGATGCGTTCCATCTCTTGATCGGTGGTGTCGCGGGTGAGGAGCTTCTTGTCGTCAGCATTGACCGCTACTTCCACTAGGCTGTCGAAGAACTACTGCACAACGTCTCCGACAGGCTCTTGCCAAGTTGGAGCAATCCCGTGCGAATCACACAACGGCATCATGGCGCAGATGCGGTCGCGCGAGGAGTTGTTGCACAGAGGAACGACGCCTGCCGGCAACCTGAACCACTCGGGATGCTGAGGGTCGTGCTTGAATATCTCCTTGAGTATCCCGTCCAACTCTATAACGGTGAAATTGAAGTTGAGGCCTGGGCGCAACCTCATGATATCTGCCGGGCCTCCAAATTCCCAGGCGGGTCTCCCCCTCGCCTGTAGAGGGGCGATGCACCGGCGAAGGAAATCTGCGCCGATAGCTCCTACAGTCAGCCCGGCAAGCCTGAGACGCAAGATCCAAGTGGTGGCGATCTTCAGCTTGTCGTCGTCCACGGACAGAGCGCTCCAGTCATTGCCACGCACTGCTGGGGCTTGGCGCAGGGCAGTGAACGGCTGCGGGCTCTTTTCTACAACCCAGCACCAATCTGCTCTCCACTCGTCCCACTTGCTGCGGAGCTCCCCCTCCAGATAGGTCTCCTTCTTGCCGGCCCACGAGATCCAGGCGATCCCGCCGGCAAGAGGTTCCCCTCTCTCGACACGAGGCATAAAGAAATGGCGGAAGAGAGCTACGTTGGGGTGGACTCCGACAAAGTTTTCACATAGATGGGCAAAAACTGCCATGGTCAGAACGGCGTTGGGGGTGAAGTCAAGGAGGTGGAGTCCATAGGTGTTCATGACGTCGCAAAAGAAATCAGAGAATGGCGGGCAGAGCCCGCAGTAGAAGAACACGGCGAAGAAAGGATATCCGCCAACTGGAGCTGCTTGCGAGGCGACGGCGGAGAGTACCTTCGTGCGCGGATGCGCCCGCGTCTCCGTCGACCAGAAGAGATAGTACCACTCCCTCAGCTCCTTCGC
>NC_041382.1:138409828-138454243 GCF_002162155.2 Triticum dicoccoides | reverse complement strand
CAAGCCGCTGCGCTTCGGTCGACTTCACAGCTTTCGCGGCCGCGGCCTTCGTGGCCTTCCCCTTCCCGGGCTTCGGAGGCATGGTGGAGGCGGTGGGGGAGATCGACGGCGCTGGTGGTGGCGGTAGCGACGAGGGCGGAGCGCTGCCCTCTTTCAACTCTGCAAGCGGAGGAGGGTGGCGGAGATTTCTGAGATTGCAGCAGCGAAGGGCGAAGGTGGGGGAAATGCCCTTGTTTCCCCTGCTTATAAAGAGGGACGGGGCGGACATTTCGGCCTTCCAAATAAACAACCACCCACGATCTCTCCCACGACTCCGCGATTGACGCGTGCCGTTACGGGGGGTGCGGTGGATACGGAGTTAGATTCGGCATAACCCAGGCTCCGCGCGTGCCCGTGCCCTGTTTTGGGCCTGGCCCAACAGCACTCGGCACCGTGTGTGGCCCAGGCCCGGGGGCTCCTGTCGGTGTACTAGAGTAGGGGTACCCTAGTATCCCGAACTCGTGCACGGGCAGTTGCAGCACCGCGCGGCAAGGCTTGCCGGACGACCGCCAGAGTCCTCCGTGGGTTCCTTTGGAGCCATTCAAGAACAAAGCATTCAAGATGAAGAGACAAGGCCCCGGCAAGAGGATCTTGCCGGGAAGAGACAAGGCCCCGGCAAGAGGAGCTTGCTGGGAAGGCCAACCACGGCACTTCAAGAAACTTGCCGCTATGCACCGCACGTCCCGGCAAGGTCCAATGAGCGACAAGCTTCTGGACTCGACAAGACGACGACCCCGACAAGGTACTTGCCGGGGGCCCGCTGCCACTCTGTACCCACGCTCCAGCGCACCCACCCGTGTGTCGCCATGAGGCTTCCTCAGGTGCGCGTGGCGGGAGCCTGTGCAGCCAGGGGTACGCGGTGGCAAGCGGAGATGAAGAGAAGGCCATCGTGGCAAACGGTGGCGCTCCTAACGGTCACTTTTTGCACTGTTTAGGCAACTCAGACGGGCATTCAATGACCTTGTCCCCTGCCGTCAGAGTTAGGTAGGGTGCACTATGTCCACAGTAGCGGTAGCTGCACCTACCGCATCCTTTTTCATTTTTACCCTTCTAGTCTACGTTGCCACCTGTCGGTGACCCCTTGAAAGTACAAAAGGAGGCCCAAGCGCAACGTAGAGGAGGTTCAGCTCATTCGAAACATCAGGAACACTCTCACGCTCGGTCTGGCAGCGTCCATCGCTCCTGAGCCAGAATTCAATACACACAAACAAGCAGCAGTAGGGTTTTACGCATCCGTGCGGCCCGAAGCTGGGTAAAACTGCTCGCGTGTACTGCCTCGATCCGCTCTTTGCGCGGCCTCCGCCCCCCTCCGAACCGAAAGGGGCCCGGTCCCCATAGGTGTTGGTGGATCAGTTTCCCCGACACTAAGATCATCTCTCTTAGAAACAATATTATGAATTTTAAGCAACTTGATCATGAACATGTTGCACAAGCTTGGGAGAGAATGAAATTAATGATACGTAATTTCCCTACTCATGGTTTAAATTTGTGGATGATTATACAAATTTTTTATGCCGGATTGAATTTTTCTTCTAGAAATCTTTTAGATTCGGCCGCGGGAGGCACTTTTATGGAAATCACTTTAGGAGAAGCTACTAAACTCCTAGATAATATTATGGTTAATTATTCTCAATGGCACACTGAAAGATCTACTAATAAAAAGGTGCATGCGATAGAAGAAATTAATGTTTCAAGTGGAAAGATGGATGAACTTATGAAATTATTTGCTAATAAGAGTGTTTCTTCTGATCCTAATGATATGCCCTTGTCTACTTTGATTGAGAATAATAATGAATCTATGGATGTGAATTTTGTTGGTAGGAATAATTTTGGTAACAACGCGTATAGAGGAAATTTCAATCCTAGGTCTTACCCTAGTAATCTCTCTAATAATTATGGTAATTCTACAACGATTCTTATGGAAATTATAATAAGATGCCCTCTGATTTTGAATCTAATATTAAAGAATTTATTACTTTGCAAAAGAATTTTAATGCTATGATTGAAGAAAATTTGCTTAAGATTGATGATTTGGCTAGGAACGTTGATAGAATTGCTCTTGATGTTGATTCTTTGAAACTTAGATCTATTCCACGTAAGCATGATATCAATGAGTCTCTCAAAGCCATGAGAATTTCCATTGATGAGTGCAAAGAAAGAACCGCTAGGATGCGTGCTAAGAAAGATGCCTTTATAAGAGCATGTTCTTGTAGTTGCTATGAAAATAAAGATGAAGATCTAAAAGTTATTGATGTGTCCCCTATTAAATCTTTGTTTTGCAATATGAATCTTGATAATGATGGGACTGAATATGATCCACCTTTACCTAGAAGGCGTTCCAAGAATTCGGAATTTGTTGATCTTGATGCTAAATTTGATAAAAGTGGGATTGAATAAATTAAAACCCTAGATGTTGCTAAACCCACTATTATGGATTTCAAGTAATTTAACTATGAAAATTGCTCTTTGATTGATTGTATTTCCTTGTTGCAATCCGTGCTAAATTCTCCTCATGCTTATGGTCAAAATAAAGCGTTTACTAAACATATCGTTGATGCCTTGAAGCAATCTTATGAAGAAAAACTTGAATGGGAAGTTTCTATCCCTAGAAAACTTTATGATGAGTGGGAACCAACTATTAAAATTAAAATTAAAGATCATGAATGCTATGCTTTATGTGATTTGGGTGCTAGTGTTTCCATGATTCCAAATACTTTATGTGATTTGTTAGGTTTACGTGATTTTGATGATTGCTCTCTAAACTCGCACCTTGTGGATTCCACTTTTAAGAAACCTATGTTAATAATTAATGATGTTCTTATTGTTGAAAATAGGAATTATGTGCCCGTATATTTTATTGTTCTTGACATAGATTGCAATCCTTCATGTCCTATTATTTTTGGTAGACCTTTCCTTAGAACGATTGGTGCAATTATTGATATGAAGGAAGGAAATATTATATTCCAATTTCCATTAAGGAAAGGCATGGAACACTTTCCTAGAAAGAATATTAAATTACCTTATGAATCTATTATGAGAGCCACTTATGGATTGCCTACCAAAGATGGCAATACCTAGATCTATTCTTGCTTGTTATGCCTAGCTAGGGGCGTTAAACGATAGCGCTTGTTGGGAGGCAACCCAATTTTATTTTTATTCCTTGCTTTTTTCTACTGTTTAGTAATAAATAATTTATCTTGCCTCTGTTTTGGTTGTGTTTTTTTGTTTAATTAGTTTTTGTGCCAAGTAGAACCATTGGGAAGACTTGGGGAAAGTCTTGTTGAACTTGCTGTAAAAAATAGAAACTTTAGCGCTCACGAGAACTGCTGTAAATTTTATTTGGAAAGTGATATTTAGTTAATTATTTTTGAAGATGATTAATACATAAATTCCTCACACGAGAAATTTATTTTAGAATTTTTGGAGTTCCAGATCTTGCGCTAGCTACAGATTACTACAGACTGTTCTGTTTTTGACAGATTCTGTTTTTCGTGTGTTGTTTCCTTATTTTGATGAATCTATGGCTAGTAAAATAGTTTATAAACCATACATAAGTTGGAATACAGTAGTTATACACCAATGTAAATAAAGAATGATTTAATTACAGTACCTTGAAGTGATCCTTTATTTTCTTTCGCTAACGGAGCTCATGAGATTTTCTACTTTAAGTTTTGTGTTGTGAAGTTTTCAAGTTTTGGGTAAAGATTTGATGGATTATGGAACAAGGAGTGGCAAGAGCCTAAGCTTGGGGATGCCCATGGCACCCCCAAGATAATCTAAGGACACCTAAAAGCCAAAGCTTGGGATGCCCCGGAAGGCATCCCCTCTTTCGTCTACTTCTATCGGTAACTTTACTTGGAGCTATATTTTTATTTACCACATGATATGTGTTTTGCTTGGAGCATCTTGTATGATTTGAGTCTTTGCTTGTTAGTTTACCACAATCATCCTTGCTCTACACACCTTTTGAGAGAGCCATAAATGATTTGGAATTTTTTAGAATACTCTATGTGCTTCGCTTGTATCTTTTGAGTTATATAATTTTGCTCTAGTACTTTACTTACATCCTTTTAGAGCACAGTGGTGGATTTGTTTTATAGAAACTATTGATCTCTCATGCTTCACTTAGATTATTTTGAGAGTCTTAAATAGCATGGTAATTTGCTTAAAATCCTAATATGCTTGGTATACAAGATTAATAATAAAACTTTCTTATGAGTGTGTTGAACACTATGATAAGTTTGATACTTGATAATTGTTTTGAGATATAGAGATGGTGATATTGAAGTCATGCTAGTTGAGTAGTTGTGAATTTGAGAAATACTTGTGTTGAAGTTTGTGATTCCCGTAGCATGCACGTATGGTGAACTGTTATGTGATGAAGTCGGAGCATGATTTATTTTTTGATTGCCTTCCTTATGAGTGGTGGTCGGGGACGAGCGATGGTCTTTTCCTACCAATCTATCCTCATAGGAGCATGCGCATAATACTTTGCTTTGATAACTTGTAGATTTTTGCAATAAGTATATGAGTTCTTTATGACTAATGTTGAGTCCATGGATTATACGCACTCTCACCCTTCCACCTTTGCTAGCCTCTCCAATACCGCGCACCTTTCGTCGGTATCATACACCCACCTTATACCTTCCTCAAAACAGCCACCATACCTACCTATTATGGCATTTCCATAGCCATTCTGAGATATATTGCCACGCAACTTTCCACCGTTCCGTTTATTATGACACACTCTGTCATTGTCATATTTCTTAGCATGATCATGTAGTTGACATCGTATCTGTGGCAAAGCCACCATTCATAATTCTTTCATACATGTCACTCATGCATCATTGCATATCCCGGCACACCGCCGGAGGCATTCATATAGAGTCATATTTTGTTCTAAGTATCGAGTTGTAATTGTTGAGTTGTAAGAAAAATAAAAGTGTGATGATCATCACTATTAGAGCATTGTCCGAGTGAGGAAAGGATGATGGAGACTATGATTCCCCCAAAAGTCGGGATGAGACTCCGGACGAAAAATAAATAAATAAATAAAAGAGGCCAAAGAAGCCCAAATAAAAAAAAGAGGCCATAAAAAAGAGAAAAGGCTTAAGTAAAAAAATGATGAGAGAAAAAGAGAGAAGGGACAATGTTACTATCCTTTTACCACACTTGTGCTTCAAAGTAGCACCATGATCTTCATAGTAGAGAGTCTCTCATGTTATCACTTTCATATACTAGTGGGTATCTTTCATTATAGAACTTGGCTTATATATTCCAATGATGGGCTTCCTCAAAATGCCCTAGGTCTTCATGAGCAAGCAAGTTGGATGCACACCCACTTAATTTCTTTTTGAGCTTTCATATACTTATAGCTCTAGTGCATCCGTTGCATGGCAATCCCTACTCACTCACATTGATATCTATTGATGGGCATCTCCATAGCCCATTGATACGCCTAGTTGATGTGAGACTATCTTCTCCCTTTTTGTCTTCTCCACAACCACCACTCTATTCCACCTATAGTGCTGTCGGGGAAACTGATCCTCGAACACCTATGGGGCCGGCGGACCGGGCCCCTTTCGGTTCGGCGGGGGGCGGAGATCGCACGAAGAGCAGATCGAGGCGAAGCACACGAGCAGTTTACCCAGCTTCGAAGCTCTCCGGAGAGATAACACTCCTACTGCTGCTTGTCTGGTTCTATTCTGTTCTTGCTCTAGCGAGAGCGTAGTGTCTTTCTGGGTTACGAATGAGTCGAACTGAATCGAACCCCCTCTACGTTGCGCATGGGCCTCCTTTTATACGCTAAAGGGGTCACCGATAGGTGGCAACGCAGAGAAGGGTACAAATGTAAAAAGTGAGGTGGTTGGTACAGTTACTTGTACAGTGCACCCTACCTAACCCTGACGGCAGGGGACAAGGGCATTAAAGGCCCGTCTGAGTCGCCCAAACAGTGCAGAAAAGGACCGTTAGGGGCGCCACTGTTCACCACGACGGCGATCTTGTCAGCTTCACATGCCACTGCGCACCGCTGGCTGCATAGCCTCCCGCCACGCGCGCCTGGAGAGGCCCCCAGAGCGATACGTTGGTGGATGCGCTGGAGTGTGGGCATAGAGTGGCCGCCTGCCGCGGCAAGCGCCTTGCCGCTGTTGTTATCTTGTCGGGTCTGGAAACTTGTCGCTCACCGGGCCTCGAGGTACCTTGTTTGGTCTTCCCGGCAAGCTCCTCTTGCCGGGGCCTTGTTGCCTTGCCGGAGCGCGTGGCGCATCGCGGCAAGTTCTTTGGAGTGCCTCGGTTGGCCTTCCCGGCAAGCTCCTCTTGCCGGGGCCTTGTCTCCTGAGCTTAAATACTTTGTTCTTGAATGGCTCCAAGGGAACCTTGGAGGATCTTGGCGTTCGCCCGACAAGCCTTGCCGCGGGGTGCTGCAACTGCCCGTGCACAAGTTCGGGGTACTAGGGTACCCCTATTCTAGTACACCGACAGGAGCCCCCGGGCCTGGGCCAGACACGGTGCCGAGCGCTGTTGGGCCAGGCCCAAGACAGGGCACGGGCACACGCAGACTGGGCCACACCGAATCTCGCTCCGTATCCACCGCGCTCTCCCATAACGGCACGCGTTGAATGCGGCATCGTGGGAGAGATCGTGGGTGGTTGTTTATTCGGAAGGGCGAAACGTCCGCCCCGTCCCTCTTTATAAGCAGAGGAAACAGGGGCAGTTCGTTCCCCCTCGCTGGTTGCTGCTACTCCATCTTCAAGAACCTCCGCCGCTCCCCCCCTTCTTCTCGAAGCTGAGAGAGCAGCGCTCCGCCCCCATTTCCACCAGCATCACCACGCCGTCGACCTCCCTCACCACCTCCGCCATGGCCCCGAAAGCCGACAAGGGAAAGGGCGTGAAGTCGGCCGAGGCGCAGCGGCTCGCGGCGCTGCGGAAGGAGCGGGCGATCTTCTCCCCTCAGCTCAGCGTGCAGGAGCTGAGGGAGTACTTCTACCTCTTTTGGGCGACGGAGACGCGTGCGCATCCGCGCACGAGGGTACTCCCGGCCGCTGCTTCGGAGCTGGCTCCAAACGGGTACCCATTCTTCGTGCTATTCTTCTATTGCGGGCTCTGCCCGCCCTTCTCGGAGTTCTTCTGCGATATCATGAACACATACGGCTTCTGCCTCCTTGACTTCACCCCCAACGCCGTTCTGACCATGGCAGTTTTCGCACATTTGTGTGAAAACTTTGTCGGAGTCCACCCCAGTGTTGCCCTTTTCCGCCACTACTTCATACCTCGGGTAGAGAGACGAGAGCCGCTTGCCGGAGGGATCGCCTGGATCTCGAGAGTCGGCAAGAAGGAGGCGTACTTGGAGGGTGAACTCCGCAGCAAGTGGGAAGAGTGGAGAGCGGAGTGGTGCTGGATTGTCGAGGAGAATCCGCAGCCCTTCACCGCCGTGCGCCAAACTCCAATAGTGCGCGGGAATGACTGGAGCAACATGGCCCCGGAAGACGAGAGGCTGAAGATCGCCATTGCTAGGATCCTTCGCCTCAGGCTTGCCGGGCTCACTGTAGGCCCTGTAGGCGCAGATTTCCTCCGCCGCTGCATCGCCCCCTGCAGGAGAGGGGGAGGCCCGCCTAGGAATTCAAGAACTCGGCGGACATCATGAGGCTGCGGCCGGGCCTCAACTACAACTTCACCGTCTTGGAGCTGATGCAATGCTCCTGGAGTTGTTCAAACGCGACCCCCAGCACCCATTCACGCTGCCGAGGGGCGTTGTCCCATTATGCAACAATTCTTCGCTTGACCGGATCCGCGCCATGATGCCGTTGTGTGATTCACACGGAATCGTTCCAACTTAGCAAGAGCCTGCGGATGACGCCGTGCAAGCGTTCTTCGACAACTTGGAAGAAGTGCCGGTCCACGCTGACGAGCAGAAGAGCCTCACCCGCGACACCACTGACGAGGAGCTGCAGTGCATCGCCACTAGGGCGGAAGAGGTTGCGGCCGCAGCTGCCGCGGGCGTGTTTGGGTTCACTGTGGAGGAGGCGGAGGCTACGGAGGCGGCAAACCTTGCCGAGCGCGCGGAGTTCATTGGCGAGGAGGAGCCTGCCGGTTCCGAAGCCGAGCCAAGCGAGGCCGGCGAGGAGGAGCCCGAGCCTTCAGAAAACTTGCCGCAGGCGGAGCCCCCGGCCCCGCCAAGAAGGCGCCTTCGCAGGGCCGGGGACGTAGCGGGGCGGCAGCCGGGTCAACAGCCGCCGAGCCGTGCGACGCGCTCTACCGCGGCAAGTAATGTTGCCGCGGGAGCGCCTTACGCAACATCGGCAACTGGAGCGGGATCTTCCCGGGCCACCGCCACCGCCCCCGCCAAGCGGGCAAGGGATCCTACTCCTCCGCCTCGCCGCACCGGAGGAGTGCCGGACTTCGATCTTTCCGCGCTCAGCTCCGACGAGGAGGAAGAAGAGTAAGTTTCTTGGGTGCTCTTGTAGTTCTTCAATCTTGCTGTTTATATCTTGTATCTGACTTGCTCCAATCTGGACTCCTTTCTTTTCAGGACGCTGGCCCAGAGAGCGGCGAAGAGGGCCAAGGCCGCGGTGATTGTCATCGAGGATGACCCCATCGTGTCGGCAGGAGGTGGGTCCGAGACCACCTTGACGGACCCGGCAATCACTCCTCAAAGCAGCCCCCAGCGCAATCCCCAGCGTAAGTTCATAGTTTAGCCTTCTGCTGCCGGGCGCGCTTGAGTGCTTTTTCCTTTGTTGATATCTTACTTGTTGATTTGTGTAGGAGCAGAGCCGCCACATCAGGAGCGCCCAGAAGCTGGTCCCAAAGTGCCATCTGCTTCGACTACGCCGCCAAGGGAGGGGTTCCCGGTAAGGGAGCGCTCTCCGGCAAGGGAGAACTCTCCGGCAAGGGACAGCACCATCGATCCTGCAGCGACCGAGACCGCAACTGCAGATCTTGGCGCAGGTAATTCACTTGTCCAAAAACTTTCCCTTGGGTTCTTCTTCTTCTGATTTTCTTCTCTTGGATTTTTGATTGATTTTTCTCCCTTCTTCGTTCTTCAAACCCTTCTGCTACTGAGCCAATGGAGACAGAGGGCGCCGGCGAGGAAGGGGCCGGTGCTGATGAGACCGCCGGCGAGGAGGCCGCCAGGGCTGCCACTGCAGAAGCCGGCGAGGGGTCGGGTGATCGCACTGACGACCCTGAGGCCGCAGGAGCACCAGGCGCTGCGCCAACCGCCGATCCCTCTGCCGCTTCTGCGGAGCCGGGCTCCGAGGAGCCCCAGCCCGGCGCCTACTTGAAGGCCGGCGACAATATCTTCATCAAGTTACCCTGGGCGTCGAGCTCCAGGGCACCGGTCGAGGGGGAAACTTTTGATGGGGAGGTGCTCGCCTCTGCTGGACTGTCGTTGGTCAACGCGCCCAGCAGCAGCAGCGGCGAGCCTGAGGAAGAGCAGCTGCTGCGGAAGCTGCTGTCACTCTACCGCGCCCGGCAAGCCAAGCTGGCTTCTCGGGAAGCGCTTGTCGCGAAGGCGGGAGTTAACATGGAGAAGTGCGCGGAGGAGCTCCGGGGCCACAATCAAGAAGCTCTCCGGTCCCTGGTGCAGGAGCGGGAGCGACTCGACGAGGAGCGCATGGCCTTCCTTCTCGAGAAGGCCGAAGCTGAGGAGGAGCAAAGGCTGGCCGCCGAGAAGCAGTCCGCGCGGGAAGGTGAACTAGTGCAGCGGAAGGCCAACCTCGACAGCTACGAGGAAGAGCTCGCCGAGCACGAGCAAGCACTTGGCGGGGCGCTCAAGGAGGCAAAGGACGCTACGGCAATTGCAGAGGCCGCCAAGAAAGAGCTGGAGGAGAAGGTGGCGCAGCTGGAGGCCAACATTGGGAAGAGCGGGAAGGAGCTTGCCGCGCTCAAGCGTGAGCGTGAGAAGGATGCTGCCTCCCATGGTGAGCTGCAAGGTCTTCTCGCTGAGAGGGGCAAGGAGCTCAGCGCCGCCAAGGATTCCAAAGCAGACCTGGAGCTGAAGCTGGCCACGCTGATGCAGACGCTGGAGGCCGCCAAGGAGCGGGAGAAGACCTTGTCAGAGAAGGTCAAGGCTGACGCGGCGCTGCTGGAGAGCATTGCAGTCACTCAGAACTCATTCAGAGACACTATGGAGCACTGGACCGAGGGTATGGTGAACATTGCCGCAGTCATCAACGAGGAGCTGGCGCAGCTGGGGATGGAGGACTTTGGGTATCCTTCCGATGAGAGTCTTCAACCCAGCGCCAAGCTCAGCCTGTTCTTCAAGGGCGTGGCGACGACACTCCAGCGGATCCGAGAGAGGATCCCGAAGCAGCTGGCCGACGAGTCACGCAAAATCTGCGCCGGGGTTCTCCAGAAGGTGCTGATGAAGGTGGCCTTCCGCAATCCAGGCCTCAGCTTCACCAACATCCTCAGGTCCTTGCCGCCTGACACCGATCTGGATGCACTCAAGGCCCTTGTCGCACCCATTGTGGACATGGTGAGCGAGATCAAGAGGGTTGAGGGCGGACGCGTAGACTAGGCCGTCCATTTCTTCTTTTCCCTTGCCGCTGCTAATCATGTTATGAAAACATTCTGTTAGAGCTGCGACAAGTTATCTTGTAGTATAACTTTATTTCTGTTATCAATTGCTATGTTATTTCCTCTACTAGATTCCTTCCTTTGTATGTTTTTACCCTACGCTTCTAGGGAACTTGTCGGCGCAGGCACCCGAGACGCGAGCGCTGAGTGCGGAACTTCAGCAGCCTACTGGCGGCGCTGCTTCCGACAAGAAACCTTGTCGCGACTAGATGCGGCACACTTAAGCTGTTGAGCGGACTCGAAACAAAGTAAGGGCGCAACTAGCCACGAGTTGGTTCCTCCGTGCACAGGTTTTCCATACAAAGCAGGGTCGTTCGAGGAAGATAACTCAAAAATTTAAAAACTGATTGCTCAAACTTTGGCAACTTAGCTTTTCTGTCGTTTGCTTCCCGGCAAGGCAAGACTTCGCTTGAACGACGCCTGGTCCATACCACAATCTTCTCCTTCCCCCCCGGCAAACATGTGTGCGAGGGAACCTTCTTTTCCTTTGTTGAAAAAGAAGAAAGCAGAGAAAATAACGATATGGAGCCCTTCGGCTCGTTACTGCTTACCGGATGTAGGTGCTGCACAAAGTGTCAGATAACGCATGCGAGAAAGAAACTAATGCATGAAATGGACAAGCTGTGCGGAGCACATGGGGTTCTTTTTATGCACGGGATCTGCGCCCGGCTTTGTACAAAGGATTACATGCAACAGCGGCAAGACTTGTACAAAAGGTGGTTGCCGGAACGGGGTTCCGGCAACCGCGCCCTACGGGAAAAACTTACGAAGATGTTCTATGTTCCAGGAGTTGCTCACCGGAATGCCATCTTCGGTCTCAAGGCGGACAGCGCCGGGCCTTGTGACTCGTCTCACCCGATAAGGGCCTTCCCACTTCGGCGTCAACTTGTTGGAATTCTTGGCGGACTGAACGCGCCGAAGAACAAGGTCGCCTTCCTCGAAGCTTCTGGCTTTAACTTTGCGGCTATGGTAGCGGCGCAAAGCTTGCTGGTATCGAGCAGCTCGTACAGCAGCCTGAAGACGATCTTCCTCAAGGAGCAGCGCGTCGTCTTGTCGCAGCTATTCTTGCTCAAGCTCATCATAAGCGAGCACTCGAGGCGATCCGTATATGAGTTCCCTGGGGAGAACTGCCTCTGCTCCATAGACTAGAGCGAAAGGCATCTGGCCGGTGGCTCAATTTGGCGTCGTTCTGATCGACCAAAGAACCACCTGCAGCTCCTCGATCCAGTTTCTTCCGCACTTGCGTAGCCTGTCGAAAGTTCTGGTCTTGAGCCCGCGCAACACTTCAGCATTTTCCCTCTCGGCTTGACCGTTGCTTCTCGGATGAGCAAGAGAAGCGAAGCAGACCTTGGCGCCAAGGTCTTGGACGTACTGCATGAAGGTGCGGCTCGTGAATTGCGTGCCGTTGTCGGTGATGATCCTGTTAGGGATCCCGAAACGGCAAACAATTGACCTGAAGAACTTGACTGCTGACTGTGCTGTCACCTTCCTCACTGGATGCACTTCCGGCCACTTTGTGAACTTGTCGATTGCGATGTACAAGTACTCAAAGCCCCCGACAGCTCGGGGGAAAGGGCCGAGGATATCGAGCCCCCAGACCGAAAATGGCCAGGATAAAGGATCGTCTGGAGAGTTTGAGCTGGCTAGTGTATCTGTTTGGAGTGGAACTGGCATGCTTCACACTTGGTTACTTGTGCAGTTGCATCCTGGAGGGCTGTCGGCCAAAAGAAGCCTTGCCGGAAAGCTTTGCCGGCAAGTGCCCTTG
Source organism: Triticum dicoccoides (assembly GCF_002162155.2). Taxonomy (NCBI): domain Eukaryota; kingdom Viridiplantae; phylum Streptophyta; class Magnoliopsida; order Poales; family Poaceae; genus Triticum; species Triticum dicoccoides. The sequence goes on along the minus strand of NC_041382.1, from coordinate 138,441,861 downwards.
CGCCTATGTGCTGGCCACATATGCCTCCATGTATCTCTGCCAACAGCTTTTGTCCATCTTCCCGGCAAATACACTTCAATTTCACACCGTTGAGTCTTCTTCTGTACAGTATGCTATCGACAAACTGGTACATACTTGACTGCCCGGCTACTCTTTCCGCTACTTCTTGCTCTTTGGGAAGTTCTCCTGTCTGAAGGAAATGGAAAATCTGATGTGCCCATGCTGGAGCTTGTGGCTCGACAACAAGGACTAAAGGCACATCTGCTGCTGCGGGAACATCCGCTTCTACGGCAAGGACTTGCGGCCCTGCCGGAGCTTGATGTTCCCCGAAAAGCTTGCCGGAGCAAAACTTGTCGGGAGCGTCTGCTTCAACGGAACAAACCATAAGGTTTGCCGGAGCAGACTGCCCCTCAGCATTCTTGGTGTTGATCTTTGGGACTTTCTTGGCGGCGGCTTCGAGGAGCTCTGCCGGAAAGTAGTCGCCAGAAACCAACTTCCTCTTCTTACTTTGTCCAGTTGAGGGTGTTACGGATGGTTGAGTCAACTTGAGCACGAAGATCCCTGGTTCCACAGGTAACTTTAGTGCGGCGCACTTTGACAGGCCATCAACAATGTCATTCTGAGCTCTCGGGACATGTTCCATCTGTAGGCCGTCAAAGTGCTCTTCTAGCTTCCTCACTTCATCAACATATGCTTCCATCAATGGACTCTGGTAGTTCTTCTTCACTTGGCGGACGACAAGCTGTGAGTCACCCCTAACAATGAGCTTCTTAATCCCAAGGTCTGCTGCGATTCTGAGACCGGCAAGCAATCCTTCATACTCTGCAGTATTGTTGGTTGCTTGCTCCTTGGGAAAGTGCATCCGGACTACGTATTTGAGGTGCTCTCCGGTGGGTGCGACAAGCAGCACGCCCGCACCAGCGCCTTGCAGCGAGAAGGCACCATCAAAGTACATCAGCCACTCTCTGCTTGCCTCTTTGACGGGGATGCTCGTCTCTAGAATTTCTTCATCTGGGGTTGGCGTCCACTCTGCTATGAACTCTGCCAATGCTCTGCTTTGGATAGTTGAAGTGCTCTCAAACTTGAGGCCAAAGCTTGACAGTTCCAGCGCCCACTCGACAATCCTGCCTATTGCTTCTGGATTTTGCAGTATCCTCTTTAGCGGAAAGCGAGTGACGACTGTAATTTCATGTGCTTGGAAGTAATGGCGCAGCTTTCTCGAGGCCATGAGGAGGCCTAAAAGCAACTTCTGCACACCAGAGTACCTTGATCTAGCCCCCTGCAGAAGGGAACTGACAAAGTAAACTGGACGCTGCACCATTGTCCTCTGCATCTTATCATGCTCCTGCGCAGATCCATCTTTGTCGGGACCAGAGCTTGTCGGCGAAGCCCCCTGCTTGTCGCTGGATGCGTCTGCCGTGGTTGCTGGCTCATCATCTGCCTCTCTCTCCGCCACTAACGCAGCACTAACCACTTGATTGGTTGCCGCTATATACAGCAACAACTTCTCTTGCGGCTTAGGTGCGACAAGTGTTGGAGTGGAGGACAGGTATCTCTTCAAGTCCTGCAGCGCAGCCTCCGCCTCCGGAGTCCATTTCATTGGACCAGCCTTTTTCAAAATTTTGAAAAATGGCAGGGCGCGCTCAGCAGATCTAGAGATAAACCTGCTGAGAGTAGCCACGCAACCGGCAAGCCTTCGTACATCCTTGAGACGCTTTGGTGCTTTGATCTGCTCAATGGCCTTGATCTTGTCGGGATTGGCTTCAATTCCCCGCTGAGACACGAAGAACCCGAGAAGCTTGCCGGAAGGGACTCCAAACACGCACTTCTCGGGGTTAAGCTTGAGGTTGATCTTGCGCAGTTTTGCAAATGTCTCGTCTAAATCTTGAATCAGGGTCGCCCTGTTCTTACTCTTGACCACTATGTCATCCATGTAAGCTTCCACATTTCTGTGCATTTGTGGCTCAAAAGCGTGGTGGACTACCCTTGCGAATGTTGAACCAGCATTCTTCAAACCGAAAGGCATCCGTACGAAGCAGTACGTGCCACACGGGGTGATAAATGCGGTTTTCTCTTCATCCTCTTCTGCCATGAAGATCTGATGGTATCCTGAGTATGCATCAAGAAATGAAAGCAAATCATATCCGGCTGTGGAGTCAACAATCTGGTCAATGCGTGGCAAGGGAAATGGGTCTTTGGGACAAGCTTTATTAACATCAGTGAAGTCAATACAAATTCTCCATTTCCCGTTAGCCTTGCGCACAACAACAGGATTGGCCAACCACGTGGGATGGAGCACTCCTCTGACAAGGCCTGCTGCTTCCAACTTCTTGATTTCTTCTGCGATGAATTCTTGGCGCTCCACTGCCTGCTTCCTGACTCTCTGCTTGACGGGCCGTGCATGAGGACAGACGGCAAGGTGGTGCTCAATTACTTTCTTGGGAACACCGGGGATATCAGACGGTTGCCATGCAAACACGTCGACATTCGCCCGCAGGAAAGCAACGAGCGCGCTTTCCTATTTGGGGTCAAGAGTGGCGCTGATGGTGAAGGTACCACCAGCGCCATCCTCCTTGGCGGACACCTTCTTGGTCTCAGGTGGAGCTGCCATTGCCTTCTAACACTTGCCAGTGGAGCTCGATGGTGCGTCCTCGACGGTAGCGCAGCACTCCGAAGAGGTGCGCTTGCCGGAGTGGGCATCAGAGCTCTTGCCGGACTTGGTCTTCTTCTTCCCCCCGGGAGCTTCAGCGGCAAGTGTCTTGCATTCTACTATAGCTGCTGCTTCCCGGTAGATCTTGTCGGCACAGATAAGAGCATCCTTCTTGTCGCCAGGGACAGAGATGACACTTATCGGGCCTGGCATTTTCAGTACGTTGTACGCATAGTGAGAGGCTGCCATGAACTTGGCAAGTGCCGGACGGCCAAGGATTCCATTGTAAGGTAATGGAAAGTCGGCTACATCAAATGTGACCCTCTCAGTCCTGAAGTTCAGTTCGCTGCCAAATGTTACCGGCAACGTGATCTTTCCCTTCGGCTTGCTCCTTCCCGGGTTGATTCCTTGAAATGTACCGGTCTCTTCGAGCTCGCTGTCGGGGATCTGGAGTTTCTGGAGCACCGCGGAGGAGATCAAGTTCAAGCCGGCCCCGCCGTCAACTAGCATCTTAGTGACCTTGAGGTTGCGGATTGTTGGTGAAACCAACATCGGCAAGCACCCGACCGCAGTTATGCGATCCAGGTGGTCCTCAATATCAAAGATGATAGGCGTGCTGGACCATTTCAGAGGCTTGCGTGACTCAATGGGTGGTTCTGCTGCATTAACTTCCCGCACCCACTGCTTGAGCTGACGGTGCGAGGTATGCAGAGAAGCACCACCGTCAACGCACAGGACCTCTGTGGCTTTCTGGAACTCCTGCTCATCAGTCTCCTCGTCATCCATGTCTTCATTGTCGTTGTCATCTTCATCCTTGTCGCGGCCGCGGGGAGGTCTGTCTCCTTGCCGCTGCTTGGCCTTGCCGCGGCGTCCTCCTCGGCCGGGACGTTTCTTGCCGGATCCCCCAGCACTTTCCTGGGCCTTCTCCTTGTCGCGCCGCTCATATTCAGCTTTCTGTTGCTCAACAAGCTGCTCGACTTTCTTACAGTTCTGGAGATCATGGCCCTTGGTGCGGTGGATCTTGCAATACTGCTTGTTGGTGCCGTCCTGCTTGTCGGCGACCGCCACCTCCGCGGCAACCTCCTTGCCGGAGTCACCAGCTTTGGCTTCCTTGGCGCCACCACCGTTGTCGGACTGCTCAACAACTAGCACCTCTTTGCCTTTCCTCCTTCTGTTGTTCCGCCGCCGGTTTTTCCTTGGCGGGGTAGCATCCTCACTGTCAGATCCTCCCGCTCCTACATTCTCTCCGGGGAGTCTCCTCCCTTCCTCAGCACGTGCACACTTGTCGGCCAGTGCATATAACTCACTGACGTCCCTGATCTTGCACATCGCCATTTCCTCCCGCATCCTGCGGTTCCACATGTTCTGATGGAACGCGCTGATCACCGCGGCATGGTGGACGTCTGGGATGTTGTGCTGCACACTGCTGAATCTCTGAATGTACTTGCGCAGGGGCTCTCCTTCCTTCTGGGCGAGCAGATGAAGATCACTCTCCTGGCCATGAGGCTTGTGTCCGCCTGTGAAGGCGCCGACAAATTGATGGCACAGATCAGCCCAAGAGGATATTGAGTTGTCCGGCAAGTGCATGAGCCAAGATCTGACGTTGGGCTTGAGCACCAGCGGGAAGTAGTTGGCAAGGATCTTGTCATCCCGTCCCCCGGCAGCCTGCACCGCGATGGTGTAGATGCTGAGGAACTCTGACGGATGCGTCTTGCCGTCGTACTTCTCCGGTATGTCTGGCTTGAAGTTTTTCGTGCTGGGCCACTGGACTTGCCGCAGCTCACGAGTGAACGCAGGGCAACCTACCGCATACGGCAGATCGCCTGGTTCCCCTGGCGCATGCATGTCATCAGAGGGCCCAGCGCGCTTGTTGGATTGACGTCGCGCTTCTCTTCGGTGCTCGATGTGAGTTCGAGCGTCTTCTTGTTGCCGATCATGAAGGACTTGGCGCTGATCGCGATGAGCTCGTGGATCCGACGATGCAGTGGAGTCGCTGTCGAGGTGGATCCGGTGAGTCAGCGATCTTGGCCTTCGGGGCGGTGATTGCATGGTAGTTGCACCTCCACCCGTTTCGTCGCCACCGGCTCGCACCCGGCAACCCTGCCGCGGCGGCAACGCGCTCGGCCGCCGTTGGCGTAGCCGATGAGACTCTGAATGGTGGCCCTCCATTCGTCGATCTTGTCCGACGTTGGAGGGTAATCTAGGAGAAGTTGAGCTCGCGCCAAAGCTTCTGATGGAGTGGTGGGTGGTAGGGGCGGACGGCGCGAGGAGCGGGACATGCTCGAACTTCTAACTATATTAGAAGGAGCAGTATCCCGTCCAGGCGACCGTGCTCCGCTCGTGCCAACATGCTGGCGTGCATGCTGGTCTTGAGCGCCCCGAGATCCACCTGCTTGGTCTTGGCCTATCACGCGTATGGCACTGCGAGTGCCATGACGCTGTTGATCTTGTGCCTCCTGAGAGTGGCGCGGAACATGTACAGTCGCCGAGGTTTGTGCAGCCTTGTCTTTGGACCTGGCGGCATCATGAGCTTCCTCGTCGACGTCCATTCTTCCGCCAGCGTCCATTCCACCACCCGTTTGCTCCAACGGTGGCGGAAGTGACGTGGACGGAGCGGCTGCCGCCGAAGTCTTCTTATTCGGTGGCATGTTGATGAAGGGAATGAAGATCTAGCTCGTGTGAACACCGGATCAGGTTCACACAATCTCGACGCCCCCTACCTGGCGCGCCAAAGATGTCGGGGAAACTGATCCTCGAACACCTATGGGGCCGGCGGACCGGGCCCCTTTCGGTTCGGCGGGGGGCGGAGATCGCACGAAGAGCAGATCGAGGCGAAGCACACGAACAGTTTACCCAGCTTCGGAGCTCTCCGGAGAGATAACACTCCTACTACTGCTTGTCTGGTTCTATTCTGTTCTTGCTCTAGCGAGAGTGTAGTGTCTTTCTGGGTTACGAATGAGTTGAACCGAATCGAACCCCCTCTACGTTGCGCATGGGCCTCCTTTTATACGCTAAAGGGGTTACCGACAGGTGGCAACGCAGAGAAGGGTACAAATGTAAAAAGTGAGGTGGTTGGTACAGTTACTTGTACAGTGCACCCTACCTAACCCTGACGGCAGGGGACAAGGGCATTAAAGGCCCGTCTGAGTCGCCCAAACAGTGCAGAAAAGGACCGTTAGGGGCGCCACCGTTTGCCACGACGGTGATCTTGTCAGCTTCGCATGCCACTGCGCACCGCTGGCTGCACAGCCTCCCGCCACGCGTGCCTGGAGAGGCCCCCAGAGCGACACGTTGGTGGATGCGCTGGAGCGTGGGCATAGAGTGGCCGCCTGCCGCGGCAAGCGCCTAGCCGCTGTTTTTATCTTGTCGGGTCCGGAAGCTTGTCGCTCACCGGGCGTCGAGGTACCTTGTTTGGTCTTCCCGGCAAGCTCCTCTTGCCGGGGCCTTGTTGCCTTGCTGGAGCGCGTGGCGCTTCGCGGCAAGTTCTTTGGAGTGCCTTGGTTGGCCTTCCCGGCAAGCTCCTCTTGCCGGGGCCTTGTCTCTTGAGCTTAAATACTTTGTTCTTGAATGGCTCCAAGGGAACCTTGGAGGATCTTGGCGTTCGCCCGGCAAGCCTTGCCGCGGGGTGCTGCAACTGCCCGTGCACAAGTTCGGGGTACTAGGGTACCCCTATTCTAGTACACCGACAAGTGCTATATCCATGGCTCACGCTCATGTATTGCGTGAAGATTGAAAAAGTTTTGAGAATGTCAAAAGTATGAAACAATTGCTTGGCTTGTCATCAATGCTGTGCATGATTTAAATATTTTGTGTGGTGAAGATAGAGCATAGCCAGACTATATGATTTTGTAGGGACAACTTTCTTTAGCCATGTTATTTTGAGAAGACATAATTGCTTTTTTAGTATGCTTGAAGTATTATTATTTTTATGTCAATATGAACTTTTGTCTTGAATCATTCGGATCTGAATATTCATACCACAATTAAGAAGAATTACATTAAAATTATGCCAAGTAGCACTCCACATCAAAAATTCTGTTTTTATCATTTACCTACTCGAGGACGAGCAGGAATTAAGCTTGGGGATGCTTGATACGTTTCCATCGTATCTATAATTTTTGATTGCTCCATGCTATATTATCTACTATTTTGGACATTATTGGGCTTTATTATCCACTTTCATATTATTTTTGGGACTAACCTATTAACCGGAGGCCCAGCCCAGAATTGTTGTTTTTTTTTGCCTATTTTAGGGTTTCGAAGAAAAGGAATATCAAACGGAGTCCAAACGGAATGAAACCTTCGGGGACGTGATTTTCTCAACGAATAAGACCAGAGAGACTTGGACCCTACGTCAAGAAATAAAATAGGAGGCCACGAGGTAGGGGGGCGCGTCCTCCACCCTTGTGGCCCCCTGTTGCTCCACCGACGTACTCCTTCCTCCTATATATATCCACGTACCCCCAAACGATCAGACAGGAGACAAAACCTTAATTACACTGCCGTAACTTTCTGTATCCATGAGATCCCATCTTGGGGCCTATTCCAGAGCTCCGTCGGAGGGGGCATCGATCATGGAGGGCTTCTACATCAACACCATAGCCTCTCCGATGAAGTGTGAGTAGTTTACCTCAGACCTTCGGGTCCATAGCTAGTAGCTAGATGGATTCTTCTCTCTTTTTGGATCTCAATACAATGTTCTCCCCCTCTCTTGTGGAGATCTATTCGATGTAATCTTCTTTTTGCAGTGTGTTTGTTGAGACCGATGAATTGTGGGTTATGATCAAGTCTATCTATGAATAATATTTGAATCTTCTCTGAATTCTTTTATGCATGATTGGTTATCTTTGCAAGTCTCTTCGAATTATCAGTTTGGTTTGGCCTACTAGACTGATCTTTCTGGCAATGGGAGAAGCGCTTAGCTTTGGGTTCAATCTTGCGGTGTCCTTTCCCAGTGACAGTAAGGGCATCAAGGCACGTATTGTATTGTTGCCATCGAGGATAACAAGATGGGGTTTTCTTCATATTGCATGAGTCTATCCCTCTACATCATGTAATCTTGCTTAACTTAATACTCTAGATGCATGCTGGATAGCGGTCGGTGAGTGGAGTAATAGTAGTAGATGCAGGCAGGAGTCGGTCTACTTGTCTCGGACGTGATGCCTATATACATGATCATACCTAGATATTCTCATAACTATGCTCAATTCTGTCAATTGCTCATAACTATGCTCAATTCTGTCAATTGCTCAACAGTAATTTGTTCACCCACCATAGAATACTTATTCTCTTGAGAGAAGCCACTAGTGAAACCTATGGCCCCCGGGTCTATCTTTATCTATTGATCTCTTACTACTTAGTTATTTCCTTTGCTATTTACTTTGCCTTTATTTTACTTTGCATCTTTTATCATAAATATACCAAAAATATTATCTTATCATATCTATCAGATCTCACTCTCGTAAGTGGCCCTATAGGATCGACAACCCCTATTTGCGTTGGTTGCGAGGATTTATTTGTTTTGTGCAGGTGCGAGGGACTCGCGCGTAGCCTCCTATTGGATTGATACCTTGGTTCACAAAAACTGAGGGAAATACTTACGCTACTTTGCTGCATCATCCCTTCATGTTTAGGGAAAACCAACGCAGTGCTCAAGAGGTAGCAGCTTACCAGATGGACTTACAAGGAAAAAGGAGCTCGCTGAGAAGGTTGCAAAGAGAGTGGGCAAGCCATCATTTACTACAATAGTCAATGAAGGAAAATTCAATCCTTTAAGCTCACTTCGTATGAGGCTTTTGTTGATGTTAACTAGCCTTTGGCGAGGTTCATTCTGATCACATTGAAAGAACAAAACAAATATCCAGTGTTCTATGAGAAACTCTCATATTTTTGCTATTTTTGTGGATGCATGGGACATGTGGTTGAGTAATGTGGGGAAGACATACATGATCCTAATGAGTGTGAGTGGGGTGATTGGTTGTTATGGAGCAATGATCAAAACAACTCCGATGCTGATAACCCACAAGTATAGGGGATCGCAGCCGTTTTTTAGGGTAGAGTATTCAACCCAAATTTATTGATTCTACACAAGGGGAGCCAAAGAATATTCTCAAGTATTAGCAGCTGAGTTGTCAATTCAACCACACCTGAGAGACTTAATATCTTCAGCAAAGTATTTAGTAGAAAAGTAGTATGGAAGTAACGGTAACAGTGACAAAAGTAATAGTAGCAGTTTTGTAGTGATTGTAACAGCAGTAGCAACAAAAGTAACTTAGCAGAGATCAATATGTGACAAACTCGTAGGCAATGGATCAGCAATGAGAATTGTGTCAGATAATATTCATCATGTAGCAGTCATAACCTAGGGTGACACAGAACTAGCTCTGATTCATCAATATAATGTAGGCATGTATTCCGTATATAGTCATACGTACTTATGGAAAAGAACTTGCATGACATATTTTGTCCTCCTCTCCTGTGGCAGCAGGGTCCTAATGGAAACTAAGGGATATTAAGGCCTCCTTTTAATATAGAACCGGAACAAAGCATTAGCACTTAGTGAATACATGAACTCCGAAAACTACGGTAATCACTGGAAAGAATCCCAATTATTGTTACCTTGGGGTATGCGGATCATAACTCGTAATAGGTGTCTACAACTTGAAAGATAGAATCAAGAACACAAATATATTCATGAAAAAATAATAGGTTCAGATCTGAAATCTTGGCACTCGGGCCCTAGTAACAAGTATTAAGCATAGCAAAGTCGTAGCAACATCAATCTCAGAACATAGTGGATACTAGGGATCAAACCCTAACAAAATTAACTTGATGGAATTACTCACATACGGTGGTGAGCATCATGAAATTGGTGATGGAGGAAGGTTAGTGATGCTGATGGCTGTCGGTGTCAAAACCTGCAGATCTCGGGTAGGGGTCCCGAACTGTGCATCTAGGATCGATGGTAATAGGAGACGGAGGACAGAATGTTTTACCCAGGTTCGGGCCCTCTCTATGGAGGTAATACCCTACGTCCAACTTGATTGATCTTGATGAATATGAGTATTACAAGAGTTGATCTACCACGAGATCGTAATGACTATACCCTAAAAGTCTAGTCTAGCTATGATTATTCGGGATTCGGCCTATCTACGGACCTAGCCCTCCGGTTTATATAGACACGGGTGTTGGGTAATGTAGTAATTTCAAAAAAATTCCTACGCACACGCAAGATCATGGTGATGCATAGCAACGAGAGGCGAGAGTGTTGTCCACGTACCCTTGTAGACCGAAAGCGAAAGTGTTAGCACAACGCGGTTGATGTAGTCGTACGTCTTCACGATCCGACCGATCAAGTACCGAACGCACGGCACCTCCGAGTTCAGCACACATTCAGCTCGATGACATCCCTCGAACTCTGATCCAGCCAGTGTTGAGGGAGAGTTTCGTCAGACGGCATGGTGACGATGATGTTGTTCTACCGACGTAGGGCTTCGTCTAAGCGCCGCTACAGTATTATCGAGGTGTACTATGCTGGAGGGGGCACCGCACACGGCTAAAAGATCAAGATATCAATTGTTGTGTTTCTAGGGTGCCCCCTGCCCCCGTATATAAAGGAGCAAGGGGGGAGGTGCGGCCGGCCTAGAGGGGGCGCGCCAGGAGGAGTCCTACTCCTACCGGGAGTAGGAATCCCTCCCTTTTCCTTATTGGACTAGGAGAGGAGGGGGAAAGAGGAGGGAGAGAGGAAGGAAAGGGGGGGCGGCGCCGCCCCCCTCTCCTTGTCCTATTCGGACTAGGAGGGAGGGGCGCGCGGCCCTGCCCTAGCCGCCTCTCCTCTTCTCCACAAGGCCCACTATGACCCATTAAGCTCCCCGGGGGTTCCGGTAACCTCCCGGTACTCCGGTAAAATCCCGATTTCACCCGGAACACTTCCGATATCCAAACATAGGCTTACAATATATGAATCTTCATGTCTCGACCATTTCGAGACTCCTCGTCATGTCCGTTATCACATCCGGGACTCCGAACAACCTTCGGTACATTAAACCATATAAACTCATAATATAACTGTCATCGAAATGTTAAGCGTGCGGACCCTTTGGGTTCGAGAACTATGTAGACATGACCGAGACACATCTCCGGTCAATAACCAATAGCGGAACTTGGATGCTCATATTGGCTCCCACATATTCTACGAAGATCTTTATCGGTCAGGCCGCATAACAACATACGTTGTTCCCTTTGGCATCGGTATGCACTACAAAAAAATACACTTCCGTGATGATACGTGTTTGTCACAGTAGGTCGCTTTTTTGTCATGCATGTACATCCATGACAAATTTATGACAGAATCAAGATAGTCATACCTGTGCTATCGTAGAAGTGTTCCATGACATTACCAAAATTATCATCACGGAAGTGTCCACTTCCATGACGATAAATCACGCGTCACAGAGGTGCTTTCGTCAAGGGTGACCGACACGTGGCATCCACCGTAACGGAATGCCGCTAAGCTATCGGGTCAGGTTTTGGATCCGATAACCCGTTAATAGCCCCGACCAATGGGGATTTTCCACGTGTAAAATTATCATTGGCTAGAGGAAACACGTGTCGGCTCATCATCGGGACAGATGTCATCCACTCACTGGACAGAATGCGTTTATGATACGTCGACACGTGGCACGACCTAACAAGTTTAAATGGGCCGGCCCACCTAAAGGCCCACAAGATTTTGCGGACCATAATGGGCCGGCCCAGCTAAAGGCCCACGAGATTTTGCGGACCATAATGGGCTGGCCCAGCTAAAGGCCCACAAGATTTCGCGGGCCATAATGGGCCGGCCCAGGTAAAGGCCCACAAGATTTTCGTGTGCCATAATAGGCCGGCCCAGGTAAAGGCCCACAAGATTTTCGTGTGCCATAATAGGCCGGCCCAGGTAAAGGCCCACAAAATTCTTGCGGATCATAATGGGTCGGCCCAGCTAAAGGCCCACGAGATTTCGCCGACATTAATGGGCCGACCCAGCTGTAGGCCCACAAGATTTTGTGGACCCTAGTAGGCCGGCCCGTTAACTGGCTGCCATGTTTTGGGCCAAATGCCGGCCCATATTTGATCCGGTCTATTAATGGCCTGCCATGCTCCGGGCCTAATAGTGGCCCATATGAGATCCGGCCCGTTAAAAGCCTACCACGTTCTAGGCCAAATTACGGCCCAGATCAGGTCCAACCCTTTAAGACGTTTTGGGCCTAATTATGGCCCATATCGGATTCGGCCGATCAACTAGACACTATGCTTTTGGGCCCACTTGCTAAAGGCCCACTTAGTAATTCGGTCTGATATTAGTTTTGGCCTGTTAAGGGCCCGTTTAACATTTCGGCCCTATATTAATTTCAGCCTGTTAAAAGCCCGTCATATAGTTGGGCCTAACTACGACCCGGTTTGCATCTGGCCTGCTCGCAGCCGATATCTGATTGGGCCAAACAAGGATCGAGACAATTTTTCGGCCTGTTAAAAGCCCGTGATTTGATTCGCACAATCATGGGCCGGGGTTCATTTCGGGCTACTGCCGGCCCATGAGCTGATCGGCACGTTTCAGGCCCAACCTACATCGTGATTGCATGATGGCCCGATTATGTACCGTCATTTTACGGTTTGGCCGGTTTACTGCGAAGACAGGATATATATATATAGTAAAATAACTGCAACATCATGAATAAGAAAAAACCTATACTATACAATAAAGAAATTATGGCATATTACATCCGCTGGGCATCAAAGTTCGCCACTATGATAATAAAGCACAAGCAGACAGCAGATTACATACACTGGGCATCAAAGATCGCCACCAGTGCAAATAAACACGCCGACAAAATAATATACAAAACCGACAGCACTTCAATAGAGTTCAAGAAAGGTTAGCCCTGCTGGGGAGCTGCAGCTCAAGCAGCTGAGCAAGATGATGAGACTGCGCTTGTTCAACACTTATATATCTTCCTCACTCTGAAAGATAAACAAGCAGACAGATGACAGGTTTTGCACATAAAAAGTATCAGTGCTGACAATTCATCACATTTCTTACTGATGAATAAAGTGACACAGTTTAAATTTGCATTAACACAATATGGTATTGTTCAGGTCAAGACATGGCAGGAAATGACATTGTGAAGGAGTTGGCAGCTTCACGACACCACTGGATTACAGATCAAGAACTCATAAGTATCAATGGCTAGTGTGTTGTCAATTTATACCATTTCAGATTGGCAAATAAAGAGACGGTTTAAATAATAGTAGAATGATATGACATTGTTCATAGTTAAGACATTGCAGAATATGACATTGTGCTGTGGTGGGTAGGTTCACCACACCACTGGATTACGGATGAAGAACAGAAGCATACATGCAGTGCAAAAGAAGATCACTTGCTCTGTATAGTTTAATTTACATGGAATGAAGAAGGAAGTTGGTTGTACAACTGAAAACTTAAATTGAGGAAGGACAAACTTTTGTTTATGAACTACATAATAAACTTTAAACAAGCAATTTGATGCAAACACTAAAAATAAACAGCTGTTGCAGTCATGCCTAACCAAATATATACAACAAAGTTTGAAGGCTTGAGATGGACAAACTTACATTATTGGTGAAGACAGGCTCTATAAAGGCCTTGTCCATGCTGATGGGGGGGGGGGCAATTCAAGAAGTTTACCACAGAATCTTATTCAAAAGCATTGCCTTTATTCTACATTTTGTTAAGAGTAAATATAGATGTGATAATATACGAAAAATGGAGAATATTTAAGATAAGATGAAGTGTGATGCTACATAACCAAGTAGCTATAAATGTAAGTGCAGCGATACCGGCAAAAGGTACTGCCAAGAGCAATGCACAACTAAACTTCTTCAGTACCAACCTTATGGTAAGAGTAAATATAGATCTGATGTGTAGAAAATGGAGGGCAAAGGAAAATAAGCTGCAGAGTGATGGTACATGAACAACTACCTATCATTATAAGTACACTGATAAAGGACAACTTGTACTTACAAGAACAATGCAGAGCTAAAAAACATTGGCATTGGATATATTCTACACTAATGTAACCATTCATACAGATCAGATAATTTGGAGCGAACAATTGATAAGCAAGCTATCATGCATACTGCTGTCACATAATGAACCAGGTATGTATGCAAGTACAGTGATACAGGACAACAAGTACTAACAAGAGCAAAGCAGTGGGCAGCATATTTGCGATATCATGTCGTTCTTGTCAAACCAGAATTCTTCTTCGAGCAAATTTCCTGCAAAAAAGATCCGTAAGGCATATGTGGAAAAGTAGAAGTTCAAATTGTCATGTGATTTCATAGACAATACCTCATCCTGGGAACGAGACCAGTGCATAAAAAGGTTTTTCCATTCAATGTCTTCTAAATTTAGCACATGAGACTTCACCGGAAATTCATTTATAGACTTGCCATCAAAGTGTGATTTCCTCAGGTAACACTGATACTGCTGCAATGATTCCTTGAAAAGCACAAGCAAGCTTTGCTCGTCATGACTATCCAGATTGGCCCTCGCCTAGTTACAACAATGTAATGTAAATCATTCATGTGTTCAATCAGCAGAAAACAGGAAAATAATAACCATGAATAATAGCACTTACACGTAAGTTGGACAGGAAGATGTGAAAATGGTGTTTGTCTTCACAATAATCTTCCCATGATGGGAATATATAAATGTAGTCCCTAACAACATTGAAAGCATTGTCTTCTAAACTGGGAATTAATGGAATGGGGTTCCAATCTACAGGAATTGGCCGTCTCTGTAGTTGGGATAGGTCTTCGGCCAGTGGTCTTGCTGTACTTTTTGCTGGAGTGGGATTTTTCTATGGTACAGCTAGTGCTATGGCAATTGAAATCGGTATACCTTTTGCTGGAGTGCAGGTCCTATGTGGTGGGGCTAGTGGTGTGGCTAGTGAAGTATGGGTACAGTCTGCTGGAGTCGGTCCTACGTTTTGTGTCACTGGTTGTACAGCCAATATAAGTGGGGTGCTGTCTGATTTCTCCGGCACTACCACGTTTTTCAAGGACTTTGCTAGTGCTCCTTCAGGTTCGGCAATCACCCTCTTCTTTTTTGATGTCTGATGCACAAGAACAACACTTGAGTGGAAAAACATGGTATGATGACAGATGGAATATGTATTGATGATGGATGCGCATGGCATCTCGACATATATGATGAGTAAACTAAGAAGATGGCGGTGCAACAAAGTAGAAGAAATGCAAGACAACATATGCAAGATACCCGCAATCAATAAAACATTGCCAAATTAGAACAGACACCTTGATGGGTGAACAGGACATGCCATCTGCCTTTGACTCCTCGAGGTTAGAATAGTCATTAGGATGATATTCTGAACAAGAATCAACAGGTGGGGAGCGTATGAGTTTCATTGCATCCAGAATGGCACTCAATGCCTTGGTGCCAATTTTGTAAGTCATTGCAGTGTTTAGCTTCAAGAGTGGACTGCTGCTACTGCAACACAAAGTAGCTACACAGATCATAGTGTAGATATAACGGGAAAACCTTAAGCATCAGTGTAAAATCAACAAAGTGGAACTTGCTGGAATATATGTGCTAGTATTGCCAGTACGGCTAGAAAGGCTTCGGATACCAGCTCTCTTCAAGTGAAGGTGCGGTACTATTAATATCAATGTAACTCTCAAAGGAGACACAACTCCCCGCATTTCCTTTCTATTCTTATAGGATTCAAGTGGGCAGGCCACTACAAATCCTATTCCTATGTTTACAAGATCCTACGAATCAAAGAGGCTCAAAGTGTCCATCACAACCGACCGTATAGACCTCTACACTACAAATGTCCCTGCTCATCTTCAGTACAAGGAACATACTGTATTACTATCATACTCCCTCCATTCCAAAATATAAGTCTTGGTAGATATTTCCACTATGGATCACATACAGATGTATCCAGGTACATTTTAGAGTGTAGATTCACTCATTTTGCTCCATATGTAGTCCATGGTGGAATCTATACAAAGACTTGTATTTAGGAACGGAGAGAGTACATATTAAAGAAGAACGGAAGAGGAACATGGTAAAGAAGAGCAAGCAGATTTTGGATAATAAAATGTTGGTTGTGCAGTGCCCACACATGATGAACCAGAGCACATTAAGAATGCAACTCCTAGCTCTCTCTCGACCATTTCAGGCAGTTGGATGAAGATCCTACGTCTCCTAACCCTTCTTCTTCCTCGTCTCTGATTCTTCCCATACAGAACACTGCACGGGCCGCCGGCCGGACCACCGGCCCCCACCGCCTGTGTTCATCCGCCACCCCCACCCCAACCCCCACCCGCGTCGAGTTTTCTTCATTCGGCGAGGCCCCACAACCACCCGAGCCCCTTCGATCGCACCGGCGAACTCCGGCAAGCTCTGAAAAATCGACTGACCCAATTTTGAAATTTAGTCTACTATGATTTAACTAGTGTGGAATATAAAAGAGGAAAACCATAAGCATTGCGAGTATGGTGTTGAGCGTGCCATGGCGGATCTGAAGGTGCAAACCGGACAAAGGCAACTTCGCAACCAAGACAAGAAATCAGAATAAAGCAGTGGCGATCTATTTTCTTGCTGTGATAAATAAGTTGACCAGATACGAAAGAGTACCGCCTCTGGTGCGGCGCCGTGTAGGCATCTACTGAGAATTTGACGGTGTTGCGGTAGCTATGGCTGTCGGTGGCGTGGAAGCAGATCTAGGACGGTAGACGATGGCGGCGGGGCGCGGTGGACGAGGCGCTCGTAGGAGGGGCGCCGGCAAGGTGGATGATGGCGGGGATGAAGCGAGAGGACGGGATGCAAGGATCCCGGTCCGAAGCCGTGGATGAGAGAGGTCGATCTCTTATAATGGACGGCGGCATCGGGGTATCAGCTCCGGCATGGTGGAGGAGGACGGCGGTGGATGGGGTGGCGGACGGCGGCGGACAGAGGAGGGTGGGGTGGAGAGGGTGTTTTGGCGCCCACGGAGTACGAATGGGGAAAAGGGAGGTAGAGAGGAAGGAGGAACCATGTATTCAGGGCGCGCTTGTCTCAAATGCGAGGAAATTTACAAACTTAGCCCCCGTTTCAAATTTCTACTACATCACAGCAACACTAGTCGGTCAGGGATAGGACGGTAATCTCGCATACACCGAATATTTACCGACGAGAGTTTGTTTTTGGCGCCCACCGTGTATGAATACGAATCAGGGAGGGAGTCGATTTCGGCCGAGGACACACTGTGTTTTGGTGCCCACCGTGTATGAATCCGGGTGAGAGGCGGTTACGTCACGTTTGGGTGAAATTACAAACCTACCCCTATTGAAACCTATAGAAATCCAGCATATAGGCTTTGCGTGGCAGGGATAGGCAACAATGATTTCCATCTCGCAGATTTTGGTTCCGGGCGGTTACTGTGACTTTCCCCATTTCGTTCAAATTTTGCAGAGTGCACGTTTACCGTGCCAACTCAATTCGAATCCCGTTTGTATTCTTTTTTTTTGAGCGGAATCCATTTTCAATTGGAATTATATTCTACATACATCATTTTTTATATATACTTTCAAAAGCACAACACCATTTATACATAAATATGGTTTACAAATGGCATGATCTCAGATTCATAAGCTTGTATCCATCAATTTGGATTTTCGAATATTTGAAACCACTTTATGTTGAAATCCAATGTATGCATTCCTCGCTAACTGTCTCCAATTAATGTGTGTTTCATGCGGTTTTTTTACTTCTCAAACATGTATAATGTGTTTCACACACGCAACATATAGTGTAATCCCGTTTAGACATTAATTGCATATAAACCATGCATTGTTTGTAATTGAAGAATCTATGGATCACCAATATTGATAAACTATATAACATTACACGTGTGCCCAAATTCAAATGAATATGCATGTTTGATACACCAATTTGCATTATGATATTATCGATGTCGTGATCTCCAGTTTAAATATTTGAATCCCATTTAATCCAGATATTCATCTCATATAGCTATCACTCATGCTTATATAGGACTATCTCTCTGGACCTATACGCGTTCATCGTCTCTCAGGTATCTCTCGTGCTACATGTATGTCGACAATGATCTTTTATCTTCATAACACACTGACGGTACTCTCTCCCTAGACCTTCATCACTCTATCTCTCTCTAAGTATATCTCGCTCCCTGCTATGTGTCCCTAACTATGATTCTCCATGTGGAATCTCTTTCTCTCACACAAACACAAAACTTTGTCTCTCGGGGTCTCATTTCTCTCTACTATTCCCATGTGTGCCACTCGCACACCCCTCATACAGAGATGTCTTTCGCTCCTTAGATATGAGAACCTACAACTATTCCTCATCAATATCTCTTTCTCACACACAAACACAAACTCTGTCTCCCAGGGTCTCATATTTCTCCATTGTTCTCTTGTATGTCGCTCATACACACCCTCTCTCCCTAGAGATATCTTGCGTTCCCTCGTATGTCTCTCTAGCTATCACTCTCGTTGTGAAATATCTTTCTCTCTCGCAGACACAAAACTCCATCTCTCCGGATCTCATTTCTCTCTGATATCTGTTTGTATGTGACTCATACGCACCCTCTCTCTATCTCTCTCACACCCACACATAGCCCAACCTTCTGATCCACTGGACTCCTATCTCTAACACACACTAGCTAGCATCTTTATGTTTCTATTTATCTGTTTCTCCATCAACCTTCTTTCTCGCCCTCACTCTTGATTCTTATCACGCACACTACATATGTTTCTCTCTACATGCAGTCAAGTGCCCTCTCACACACATATATAACTTCACCCTTTGAACCACCCGACGGTCATCTCCAACACCCAAACTAGCGGATGTCCCTCGAGCTAGCATCTCCATCTCTGTATCTATCTGTTGTTTCTCCGTCAACATTTCTTTCTCGCATGAAGTCTTGCTTCCTATCACCCACACTATATATGTCTCTCCATACATATGCATTTATAGGTTGGTCTCTTTTGCACAATCATTGCGCCTCACTCCCTCTTCTCGCCATACATGCATGCTCCAGCCCACACCACTATCTCTTAAAGACAAAAACACATGCTCAATTGTCAGGACTTCTTCCATGCATTCTCACATGCATGCATATTGTCATACCGATCCGTCTCTCCCATGTTGTTGATCTTATGACTTATGTCTTCTTTCTTTTATCTCGATCATGCGCGCGCGCGCACACACACACATCCCACGTATACATGTATACCTCTCACACATGCACGTTCAAGGTCTCTATGTATCCATACGTAGTTAATTACCCTCAATCCTAACGCCACATCGAATCGTTCTCCTCTTTTGTGCACATAACTTCCGCCTAGATGGGTAAAACACACACTCACACTTAACAATCTCCTTCTAGCTACCCCCACCTCTCACTCTTCCCCTATATCCCCGAAACCAGTAAGACCATCCCTTAGTTTAATTCCTGCCTACATGCACCATCGATATATAGTAGTCTTCCTCGGTGTCTCTCGAACAAACACGTTCTCTCGAAGTCGACTCCTCTCATGCATATAGGTCCTAATGCGTTTTTCGAGGCTAACTTTGACCAAACGTTAGAGCAATAATATATGACATGCAACTTACACAAAGCATACCTTCAATTTTGTATGTCAAAGGAGCTTCCAATAATATAATTTGCATAGTATACATCTCATGTGCTATTAATCTTGTCAATAGTCAAAGGCTGTCTTGAAAAACACATTAGGCCCTATATAGATGGAAGGAGGGAGTAGGTCCCATGCAAAAAATGAGAATAAAATTCAAACATCTGGGCATCGTGGCTCGGTCGATAACATTGAGAAACTTGGTTTCAAAATCATGAAACTTGGCATGGTGTCATGTCTTGGTAGTACCATGCCGTGGTAAAAAAAATTGGCCGAATAGGAACAAATTTTGGTATAAGCTTCTTGCAAATCGGAGCTTCTCTCAAGAAGGCTCGTGGTTCTGGGAGGGAACATGTCACCTTTGTGTGCATAATTCAAATTTGAAATACAAGCACATGTTCCAGTGCACCAAAGTTGGTTGAAAAATCACATGTGTGTCCTCGGGTAAATTTCTAGGTTCCATGCAAGAAATGGGAATGAAATTCCAAATTCTGGGCGTCGTGGCTGGGTTGGAAACATTGAGAAACTTAGTTTTTTAATTCCTGTAAATCCAAAACACACATGAAAATAATGAAACTTGGCTTGGTGCCATGACATGGCACCAACAAGCTGTGGTAAATTTGCAGTCCAATTTGCGAAGGCGCACACATGAACAATCAACAAAGTCATTTTGGAAGAAGTGTTGTCATGTTACAATCGGAAACACAAGTATTATTGAAACCGTGTGCGTTCTACTTACTAGTAACATTTACGTGCCGCCACGCGTCCCCTTTTTTATTAGCTAGGAGGCGACGTGCAGGGTAGCTATTTGAGTACGAGAGGCGTGCGATTAGACCCCTGCACGTGCTTATCGGGAGGAGAGCCCTTTGACCTCCATCTGCCGTCGACCTCTCTCCCAAGGTCTCCATTAATGGCGCCCGAGCCTCTGTTTAATGGCGTGGCTATGTCTCACTTGACTGAGATTTAAGAGAGAAAAAAGAAAATCTGAAAGCACGGATCTTGATGTAAGATCTGACGGACCTATATAGCATCTACTGCGACTTATAGCAAGACTGATGAATATATACGGACGATTAAAATTTTTATTGATCAAAGAAGGGCTTGCCCCTTCAGATTTTCATTACTGAAAACCACCACAATTCACAAGAAGTTCAGCACAAATCCAGCCTAACACGAAGGACTAAAAGCTACCAGATTGAAATCGCAACATCCCAAGAGGACAACAAAGGCCAAACATCCGCGCTAGAACCCAATATTTCACAACCGATGACACAATCCACATCCTAAACCGATTATTACATCAATAGAAACCAGGAAACTAGTCTCCGCGGCAAGCGGCAATGAGCTCTTTCGTGTCCTCAAGACGCTGCTTGAGAACATCCATGGATTCCTCCACCAGCCTTTGGCGCTCGTTGCGGAGCATGTCATTCTCGTCCATAAGTTTCTTCAACAAGGCACTAGTCTCCTCCTGCAGGTCTGCACTTCGGACGATCTTCTCCCTCAGCAGGTCGCGCTCGGCCCGGAGCCTCTCATTGCCCTCCCTTAGTTGCCGGATGACGCCGGTAGCCTGTTCAAACAAGGCTATCATGTCGTCCTGCAACCTCGCCGAGCGGGAGATCTGATCCGTCTGGCTATAGACGATCGCATGCATGCGCCTATAACAGTCGTCGCGTGCCCGCGAGAAATTTTCCTAGGCCACCGCACCACGGCGGGACATCTGTACTGCATTCGTGGCGCGGCAGGACATCTCTGCTGCTTCCGCGGCACGGCCGGACCAGTCTACTGCATCGATGGCGCGGCGGGACCTCCGTGCTGCTTCAGCGGCATGGCGGGACCTTTGTGCTGCTACTTCCGCACGGAGGGACATGTCGGCTGCTCTCGCAGCGAGGCGGGACAGCTCTCGTGCTTCCGCTTCCATGCTCGCCTCTCCCTGGTGGCAATCTCTCGACCCAGAACTCACGCTGGCCATGGCAGAAGCAAGGGAAGGATGCTGAATGACTTGTTTGTTTTTGTGGATGAGGAGTTGAGGAGGAATGTGCAGTCATCTTGTCATACTAGTATTTATAACAGAGTACTAATACACTCCTAAGTGGGAAACTGTTTAGGTTGTGATCAGTGTGAACATGTTTGCAATTCAATATAGCATGGAGTAATTTGGAATGTGACGATACGCAAGCTCAAAATTTATTGACGGTTCTAGTTTCGAAGTGCGGCACTATTCCCGGATGGATTACTTCTTTTTCTACTCCCTCCTTTCCAGTTTTATAGGGCTTATCTCAAAATTTTAGTTTTTCCATTTTATAAGGCTCAATTTGGTTGTCCCCAACACATGTTCAGATTCCAAGGTGCATTAAATCATTGCATGCAAGTATTAAGAGAAAATTGACCAATGCATGTACTTTATGCATGCATGCATTGCAAATAATGCATTAAACCTATCTCTCGGGACTTCTCGCACGCACTATCGTGCCACCCACAAAAACTTGTACTCTGAGTTTAGTAGTACGTTATACAGGAAGAGAAGAGGTGCACGCACGCACTCGTCCTCTCACACACGCGCCTATTTTTCTCGAAAAGGAGGATGATGACCCCTGGCCTCTGCATCTGGGAGTCACACACGCAAATTATTGAAATGTATCGAGTGCAGTGCTTTGATGTGTCTCGTCAACTCGTACATCAACGAGAAGTTTGATTATCCTCTCCCTCGCGGACTTAACTGCACATGCCTTTGGCTGTATGATAGGTTGGCCACACACCTGTAGGGCCCACCTGTCATACACGCAAAGGCAGGAGCGTCCCTCCCTCGCCCATGATCGTGGTGGCTGGCAAGACTAGGAGAAGCTTTCGCTACACGCTCTCCCTCCCGCACGCGGTGGACATGCCACAGTTCAATCGGTGTCAGATGGCCAGAAGCATACTGTAGTACTCCTCCAGTGCAGTAGTATTCCATCATTGTTCGACTTCCCGAAGAGGCGAAGAGCCAAGCGCAGCCCGGACACTCGTGTGGCAGTTTCATGTGTATAGTAGTCTAGGATAGCGTGTACCATGCCTGTAAGCTTAAAATCGTTGGGGTCGGCTCCATGCTATGTGGCTGTCTCGAAGTTTTAAAAAATATATTAAAATAGTCTTCTGTCCCTACCCGAAAATTGCTGCGCGTACTGCCCGGGAAAAGCCCCGCCCTCAACTTTTAACTACGCGAAAACAGTTCGAGCTTGTTCGTTCTATATAAATACAGTACTTACTGCATGTTTATTCACCCGTGGGTTTGTTCAATGAATGGAGGGGTGGGGAGCACAAGTGAACAATACTGTAGTACTACTAATAGTAAGTACGAGTTGTACAATAGTCACCTTAAATAGAGAGTTTCTTTTCTTTAATGCCACGTACACAAATTGAAACGCTTGTTGTGGAGAGAAAAAAGATAATCACTCCACTATATATGGATGCAGGGGCCTGAGCGCTTGCTTTAGTAGGGTTGCTCTCTTCATTCTCTCATCCTCTCGAGATATAAACAAGACAGTGGTAGCGACATTTTCTCTCTCCTCACCGCTGGTCACAGATCCGGTCAGATCCCTTCGGCCGGTGTGTGTAGAGGACTAAAAGGTGCATCATTCACGCGGTCATCGCCGCCGAGGGAGGAAACCAACAGCTGCCGGAGGGGCCCGATCCTCTGCCCGTGCCATTCTCTCTGACACATGGCCGACTCGGGAGGTCGTCCGACCCTTCTTCCTCCCTGCCTTATTGTCCGCAGATCCGACCTGCCGCCGCCGACATCCCGGCGACCCTCAGGTATAAGTTCTTCGAAAGCGGCCTTGCTCTACTGCCCTAGCTCCCCACGTGTCTGCATGTGCATCTTTTTCTACTCCCATCAGCTCTTCCAAAGCCACCTAAATTTTTAGTATTATTAGAGGTAAATCTACTTCATGCATTCGAATCTAGGGCTTTGTTCAAACACGAAGAAAGGGGGGAAAGTTGTAGCATGAATCTAGGACTTGATTCAAAGAGGAAATAATATGGTGAAAGTAGTAGAGACCGGATACCCAACCGGTATCTTGGTTGAAAAGGGAAATAATGGGAAAACGCAGTACAAACTGGATAAGGAACAGATCCATTATTGGTTGAAAAAAGGATAGAAAGTGGCGGCTGGTGGACAAGTCAACAGAGTATGTCTAGGATTAGATTTGCTGCCATCACATAGTAAAAGGTCTCCAGGATTAGATTTGCTGCCCTCACATAGTAAAAGGTCTTAGGATTAGATTTGCTGCCCTCACATAGTAAAAGGTCTCCAGGATTAGATTTGCTGCCCTCACATAGTAAAAGGTCTCCAGGATTAGATTTGCTGCTCTCACATAGTACAATGGCACTCCTGCTGTTTTCCCCAGTATGATAAATAAGTTTCTCCTTTACGCTTCTGAGTGTCCTGGTGTCCCCACGGTCCCATGCCCTTAAACCAACTCTTTAGCTGCTGTTGATTTACTGTGTCTGGTAAACAAGCAATGCCACCATTAAAGTAATCCCATATTTGAGGAATCTCATTGTTGATCGTAATGCTTCTGGTAACATGAAGCATCGCTGACGTTTTAAAATTTCTATTGTCCTTGCGTGATTGCCATGAACATAATTAAGATGCTTCTTTTCATTTTGTATATGTTTCGTATATTCTTATTGACCAACAACTGTTTACTTTCTATCTTTTTGTGCAGATAGGGATATCCATTTCACCTTGTTGCTATTGTGACCTTTTGGTGAACTGCAGAAAACACTTTTTTTGGAATGAGTGTCTTGTGCAATTCAACTAAAATGTCACGTGGGCAACATCTCTCAATTTTGGTGGAACCGCACAAAATGGTGATTGGAGTTTCCAAAATCTCCGTCAAGTTCTGCTGGTAATCTTGTGCAACATTTTATTAGCCTTTGCAAGATGGAGCCGTCACTGTCACCACAATGGCACTTTATTTTAGTGGAACTGCACAAAAGGATAAGAAAATTATAGTTGCACCTTACATGAGCCGGACAGCCAACCTTAATGTTCCTCAATTTTAGTGCAACTACTAAAGAAGAACCTGCCAGCTCACAAGAGCAAGTACTTCTTGCTAGTTGAATGATGCAATCTTTGTTTCATTTCAGGTGAACTGCAGAAAAAGGCGCATGAATTGAATCATGGAACTCCAGGCAGACCTCATCCAAGTAGAGCTGGAGGTTGAGTTCATGGAGGCCGCTATTAAAGCGAAATCATGCTCTCTTGTCTCCTTGTTTGTGCTGTGCACTACAGGAAACAAGAGATTTGCCGTCAGTACCGCTCTTTGCCGTCAGCATTTCATCGGGACAGACGGCAAAGATTAAATTTGCCGACAGCTACTGACGGCAAAGAAAAACTGACGACAAAGACATACTTTGCCGTCTGCAGGAAAAACACAGACGGCAAAGAGACTTTGCCGTCTGCATTTTTATTTACAGACAGCAAAGAGGTTACTTTGCCGTCTGTTAAAAAAATGCAAACGGCAAAGTCTTTGCCTTCTGCGTATTTTCTAACAGACGGCAAAATAACCTCTTTGTCGTCTATAAAAGGAAAATACAGACGGCAAATACAGCAAAGAGAAAACACATCTCGTGGATCGATCCCACGGATCGATGAGGTGGCACCATCGCAGCCACCCCACCACTCACCTCTCCTCCCTGATTTCTCACCGACCCCGACCCCACCATGTTCTCTGCCTTATCCCTTCACTTGTTCTCTCTCTCCCTTATCCCTGCACGCAACCCACCCCACCACCTCGCTCACCTCTGGATCTCGCCACCAGTTCCGTCCCCCGTCCCCCGTCCTGGTCACCGGCGAGTGCCGCCAGCCGGTCCCCCACCGCCACCAGCGTGCCCGCCCTATTCCCCATCCCACTCGCCACCTGCTCCATCCCAGTCCCCCGTCCCTGCTCGCCTGCCCGCCATCGAGTGCCGCCAGCCCGGCCCCAGTCGCCCCCGGCATGGCCGCCCCGTTCCCCATCCCACTCGCCACCGGCGCGGCCGGCCCATTCCCTCGTCCTCCCGACGCGGCAGGCCCCGTCACCAGCCGGTCCAGCACGGCCCCATCACAAGCCGCCCCGACCAAGTCCATCCTCGCCCCCGGTGCCACCGGTCACCGCTGACCGCGCCGGCCTCTGCGCTTCGGAAGGAAACCGCATCGACGCCTCGCGATACCAGCATGGCTGGCCACATCCTCCATCGCCCACGGCGCGGTCGTCATGTCCCCCGTCGTGCTCGGAAGGTCTCCTCCCCATTGACTGGCCGTGACACCACAAGCTGCTGCACACTGGAGTGGCCTCCTCCCCATCAACGCCTCGCTCCACCGGCCAGCGCTGGCCGCATCGGCTTCTGCCCGTCGTGGTCGAAAGGTGGCCATGCAAGCTTCGGGGTTAACTTGGCAGCCTTGTGTAATCTGATTTTTTTGTCTTCATAGATGATTGTCAGACTATTGAATGATTGATTGTCAAACTACCAAATGCAAGTGAAGATTTTGCCTATGCCTTGTTATTAGCTGTTTTTATAATGAGCAAAAAAATCCTACGCCTTCGACCATCTAGGGCCTCTGTAACTGGACTATTGCTACCTATATTTTTTAAAATAATAAAAGACTCTTTGCCGTATGGGATGTATGAGGCTGACGGCAAAGACATAGTCTAGCTGACGGCAAAGATGGTTTTCTTTGCTGTCTGCTACTACTAAGCTTGATGGCAAAGAGAAAGTTGGCTGATGGCGAAGTCTTTGCCGTCTTCCTTATAAAATGCTGACGGCAAAGTATTCTTTGCCGACTTATCTTTGCCGTCTGCTTACTGACAGCAAAGTCTTTGCCATCTGGATTTAGGTCTTTGCCATCTGGAATTCACAGACGGCAAATTACCTGTTTCCTGTAGTGGTGCAAACATGCTATGCAAACATGAATACTCAACTACAGATGTTGTGACGGTTAAGAGCATTCGCCAAGTTCTTCGATTGTATGACATGGCTAGCCAAGATGGATTTAATCCCGATATTCACTTGATCAAAAGGCTCTAATGGGTTGGTTCTGAATCTTGCAAGCTGGGAATCAGTGAGATGTGTAGGCATCTTTGTTGTACTTATTATTTGGATCTTATTTGTTGGTTCTGAATCTTGCAAGCTGGGAATCAATGAGATGTGTAGGCATCTTTGTTGTACTTATTATTTGGATCTTATTTGTTGGTTCTGAATCTTGAGAGCTGGGAAACACGGCATGATGATGCAGAGGACAACAACCATAACAAACAGTTCAAACTCGGTAGTATTATCTTTTGTGAAAGTGCGACAAATGTGATGATCGTGTGCGTCCTGAGAATAATAATTCTAATTTTTGTGCATGTTGATCCTGTGGCATTGATAGAACGAGCGAATGCATTGCTTGTTTTAAGTACAAATTTCTATTAAAGCTAATTAAATTTAAGTAAAGTGACCACTAACTCCTGTTATTACAGTACCAATACAGACCTGCTCATGAACCGACGTGTGGCCGATGGTGCATCTTCTGCTGGGCGTGCAGTGGACGAGGGAGGGGTAGTAACTGCTGTCGCCTGTACACACTCAGCTTACTATTGAATCCAGTTCCCCAAGAGCTAAAAAACGAACTGCTGCCGCCGCCTACACACTCGTTCACTCGAAGAGACTCCAATGGTGATCCGAGGGGTGAGCTTGCTGGATATGGACTTCAGCAAGGAGTTCCCCTTTGAGTTCGCCGTTCAGTCCTATGGCTGCACCAAGTTGAATGTGGTGTACACCAATGATACGGACTCGGTGAAGTTCTGCCTCGCCTCAGTCCTATGGCTGCACCAGGTTCTGGAGCATTTGCCCGTTTCATCGGCAGCGCCGACTGCACCTTCGCTACGGTGGAGAGAAGGAAGAACGCGATGATTCGGCCATCTAGTGCAAGAAGCTTGTCAACATCCAGAAGCAATACAAGATCATCAGCAACGGGCAGGAGAAGGACTCCGTGGTTGACCTCGCTGAGACCATCATCGACCCCTGATACGCCAACATGAAAGAAGACGACCTGAACACGTGGGAGGTACCTCTGAATCTAGCCTACATAACCTATGCGGCCAAGGGCGCATACGCATGCTACGACATGTACATGCAGATCTTGGACATGAGGGCGTGTCTGTTTCCCGTAACCGACGAGTACACGGATAGCCGCAGCGTCATGATCAAGCGTGCCAGGAAGGTCTAGATGTTGTACTTTATCTGTTTATAAGCACCTTTATCATGTGAGTGTTTCATGCATTAGCCTATGTGTCGTAATTATCTGTTTTGTCTCAAATATTTCTTTTAAGAACCCATTAACCTGATTGCTTTTTTAGTGGCAATTTTCTTATGTATGTAAACTAGTTCACTCGACTACCGTGCTTTGAATCTCCTTCCTCCCAACATATTCCCCTCCTCAGGTGGACCCAGCAGGTCTCTGAATTTTCTCCCACTTTCTTTTTTGATGTAAACTGAGTTTTCTCCCAGTACTTTCCCCTAGAATCAACTCAACTGTCCCACGTCTAGCCTAAAAAATAATAATACCCCACGTACTATTAACTCATCAAATTAAAATGATATTTTATTTCGTAAGTTGAAAGTTCTTACAAAATAATAATAATAATTGTTTATATATAACTTGGCAAGTTAACTCCTAGTGATTGCGTACATAAGCTTGCAAAGATTTTACTGAAGTGCAATCATGTGTTTATGTTCTTATAACATTTCTCCGTCTAGCCCAACATGATATTTTCACCCAGCCCAGCAAGTACGCGGCTTTCGAGAAAAATGCAAATAGGATTTAAATGGGCTGCATAGATGCTACATCATTGTTTCACCCAGCCCACCAAATGGACTAAAAAAACAAATGGACTGACAGCTGGGTCCACGGCCATGGCCCAGTTTTTTTGTGATTTTCCAAGTAAGTCACTTTGTCAGGCCTATTGGGCTGCAAATCTTTCAAGACGAGGAGAGCTTTCATTCGGCTGGCCGAGAAAATGGCCCATCAGTAAGGAGAAATGGGCCGTACATTTTTAAAACACATCAAACCGGCAATTAGTTTCAAATATTTTTTTCATTTTGAGATTTTAAATTACATTAATTTTTATGCATGGAGAATTTGTTGGATTTTATATTGATATACACTTATTTTTAAAATCAGTTTGAATGTGAGTCGAAATTTCGGGATTAAAAACAGTTCGGATCGCACCGAAATATGCAAAATTTCGTATAATTTTTTAACCGTGGCCACAATATGGGCTGTAATGCTAACAAAAAGAATATGGGCTCCAAAAAAAACCTTAAGAATTAGCAAATGGGCTGTATGCTGTTTTCCACAGATTTGAGGCTTTCCTAAAAAAAGGTTGACGCACAAGCAGTGACTGTTGGATGGCCATCCAACAGCCGTAGCGCTTCTTCAATCTCTACTCTTCCTGCTCCAGCCGCTCAAACGGGCGCCGGTAGGACTGCCTGCTCCCTCCTCCTCGCGGCCGGCTCTGCTGCCGCGCAGGCCTAGCCCCACTGTACTCCCATCGCTGGCCCAGCCATCCCTCTACTCAACCACACCTGCTGTTATTCTCCGGCGATGACAGACGAACCAGTAAACCCTCATACAGTCGTACTCCCCTCCGCGTGGGAAACAACTGCCGAGTCTTCCCTACCTCCGTGTCGTTCCCTTCCTAGGCCTCGCCGTCGTCCACCGCCCTAGTGCTCTCGGCGTGGCCTGGTCAACATGGTCAACGACCGACATGCATCTGAAGTGGACTTTACGTGGAGAGGCTGACAGCTGGGTCCACGGCCGCACGCAAGGAAATGCCTCCTTATTACGCGCAAAATAATGGTTCCTCCACCTGACATCAGGGACCCACCGAAAGGGCCTCTGTATTTCGCGAAAAAACGTTACCGCCGCTGACAGCTCGGACCCACCAGCTATATCTTCGCACGGAAGGAAGTGCCTCCTCATTACGCACAAAAAAAAAGAATACTCCCCCTGTTAGCAGGGACCCAGTATAGTGGCAGGCTGACTTGTGGGCCTACTAAGTTGACGGGAACGGAGGGCTTTGTCAACTTAGTCAATATGCACGATTCTAGCTCTAGTGACTGTACGATGTCCATCCAACGGCCGTAGTGCTTCTTCAACCTCTGGTCTTCTTGCTCCAGCCGCCCAAACCAGCGCCGGTCATGCCTCGTGCTCCTGCCTCCCGTGGCCGGCTGTGATGCGGCGGAGGCCTCACCGCCCCCTACTACTTCCACCGCTGGCCAGGCCATCCCTCTACTCACCCACACCCCCTGTTATTCTGCGGCGACAGCAGCCTCACACCGCAGCGAACCAGTGAACCCTCGTACTCCTCTACGCGTGGGCATCCACTTCCGCGTCTTCCCCGTCTCCGCGTCGTCCCCTCCCAAGGCCTCGCCGTCGCCCACCGCCCTAGTGCTCTCGGCGCAGCGTGGTCAACGTGGTCAAGGAACGGCTTCCATCGGACGTGGAATGTACATGGAGAGGCTGACAGCTCGGTCCACGGCCGCAGCAAGGAAGTGCCTCCTTATTACATGCAAAATAATTATTCCTCCACCTGACAGCGGGACCCATTGGACGGGCCACCGTATTTCGTGAAAAAACGATTCCCCTGACTGCTTGGACCCACCAGCGACATCTTCGCACGCAAGGAAGTGCGTCCGGGCAAAAAAAAACAAAACAATTTGCCCCCTGATTGCTAGGACCGACCAGCTACATCTTTGTAGGCAAGGAAGTGCCTGACAGTCGGGACCCACCTGGTCGAAGCGTACGTAGCGTTGTCATTCTGGTCGCGAACATTGTCGGCATTCTAGGAATGGGGGTCCCCAAACTTGCCTACCTGCGCCCTGCGGCGTGGCTCAAGCGGGGGCCCAGCGCGGCCCATCTTCATCAGCTCAAGCTCAAGACCCTCGCGAGGGGCCAAGCCTCGCGGGGAGGACGACAGGAAGCTTCCACAGAGGCAGCCTCATCAGGCAGGCTCGCGAGGAGGCGGAGAGATCAAGGCATGGGTACCTCGCGAGGAACCCGTGACGCAAGCCATGACGATCGAGACCAGGCGGGCGCCAGGCGGGCGCCGGCCTGCGCAGTGTCCTTGTTTCCCCTTTGGTGCAAAGGGGGCAAGCACAGAAAGAGGCATCAGGAAAAGGTTGACATTCCGGTGCAACGAGACCAAGACCAGCCGGACGGCCGGACGGAGGTAACCGTGGAGCCCAAGACGGCGTCATCACCAGTGCTTTTGGCAGCCGAAGACCACCTTTGGTTAGGATAACTTGTACTACATGTTCCCCTTCAAAATGGCCAATTGTTGGCGCCCTTCCCGCTCAATTATTCAGGGAGAGGCCCAGGGCCTCTATAAATAGAGCTAGCCACCACCGAGTAGAGACAACTAGAAAGCTCCGAGACATCGGTAAGGGACATCTGGAAATCTAATAGAACCCTAGCAGAGAGAGAGAGAGGGAGAGGCGACTGAACTCACCCTAGCAGTTCATCGCACCAGCTCAAGAACATCTCTCACGAGGCTGTTCTTCCCTTGTACTGTCCATCATCAGCCCCAGAGGCAATCCACCACACCACACACTGGAGTAGGGTATTACACCACAACGGTGGCCCGAACCAGTATAAACCTCGTGTCTCTTGTGTTGTTCATCATTTTCATCTTAGTTCGCACGAGAGGATCGGACGCAGATCGGTAGGGGAAAGATCTTCGCGCACACCCCAGTGTTCGAACCTCAAGGGTCTGCCGGAACCTGAAATCCGACAAACGTGTACGTACATACTGGTCGATGTAGAGGCATGCACGTGTCATAGTAGAGGCGCACACGTGTCGTAGTAGAGGAGGGCACTTAGCATTTACACGTACGTACAATGGCCAGGGTGCAAGAAAGAAAATACGGCCATGTTTGTGTACATATGGGCGGGGTCTCGAACGCCTACTCGCACATACGTACGATGACGGCTCATGTACATGGCTGGGTCGGAATGGAGAAACAGCGTCGTCGTCATGTTCATGGGGAGGCAACAGAATGCGTCATGTTCATGGGGAGGCAACGGAATGCGTCGTGTTCATTGGGAGGGCTTGGACAGAACAAGTGATGGAATCAAGGCCTGGTGTACCGCAGAACGGAGGAAACGACCTTGTATTCGACCGGCCAAGTTTGAAACGGGATCCTGTTCATCGGGAGGGGTCTGGCGTACCGCAAAACAGAGGAAACAGACGTCCTACGGTCGAAACGGGGGTCCTGTTGATCGGGAGGGGTGTGGCGTACCGCAAACGGAGGAAACAGACTTGTGTTGGAGCGCTGCGGTCGAAACGGGGGTCCTGTTCATTGGGAGGGGTGTGGTGTACCGCAAAATGGGACTCCACGGGATACTGTTCATCTCCACCGTCGACCTCCTCCAGCCTCCACGGGCTCCTGTTCATCCAGCCTCCATGGGCTCCTGTTCATCCAGCCTCCACCGCGCGCTACTCCCCCGGCTACTGTTCAACCACCCCTCCACCGTCTACTGTTCATCCAGCCCTCCACACCACGGGGTCATGTTCAACCACCCCTCCATGGGTACCCCTCCACCATCTACTGTTCATCCAGCCCTCCACACCACGGGGTCCTGTTCAACCACCCCTCCACCGTCTACTGTTCA